>NC_092242.1:63351019-63651019 GCF_036320965.1 Panulirus ornatus
GGCTCGACTTCGTTGCCAAGGGTTAGCGGGTTCTCGGTGGGCTGTTTTTTCAGAGTACAACCAAGTGCTTTATCGGAAATCTTTTCTCCACCACTACCTCGATCGCCATCACGTCTTATCCTCACCACATTCGCCGTCATCACCTCCAACGCTCACCATCATCACCGCCAACACCTCGGTTCAGCTCTCTCAGCTGTATTGACACAAGTGATGGAGTGGTCGATGTTAATTAGATGGAGTGTAGATGGAGGGGCTCAGGTCCCCGGGCAGACGTCTGCACAACACGACACTCGAACATAAACACAGCCTCCCCTCCCAGCGCAACCCATTCCTCCCCCACCCTCCCACCTGGAACGCCGGGCTGTGTTCTACATGGCAACACCGACCCAACCACTTACTGTAGGGTGGATGGGGTGTCTATATTGGAGGGGACGAGAGGTGAGGCGAGGCTTATGAAACCTCGAGATGAGATTGGGGGGCATTTGGAACCTGTTCGGCTGTAGAAGACCTCCTCCCACCTCCCCTCACCAGTAAGTCAAGTGGTTAGGGAGATGAGATAGGAAGCTTGTAACCCCGTCCAGTTACTGGTAGGGACGGGAGGAGGGAGGTCATTGTATCACCCCAACAGTTGAATGTTTTATGTGTTAAGAGGGAAGGAAGGACGAGAGGGCCCTGTTCGTAGTCTCCCCTGTCATGTGAGTGCAGTATTGCCTCAGGGGAGGCAGGGATGGTAATGCCCCCACATGCCACAGGTAATGCCCTTCTGTAAGCTCCTCCCTAACTCTCTCCCTTCGTCCTTCATCCTCCCTCTCTCGGGTTCTCTATCCCTCAGACTCACCCTAGGGTGAAAACCTCCCGTGTTCTCTTGACCCCCAACCTACTCTCCCTTTATTGTGACGTGATCTTCCCCTGGTGTGTTACTGACTTCCCAGTCCCAAAAGTCCGAAAAGGTGCCCTTTTGCCAACAGAACCCCTCCCCTCTGGGCACCCTGTCTTCCGTCATACCCGTCGACTGCGCTTGCTCTCTCTCTCTCTCTCTCTCTTCCTGCCGGTGTGTGCCGAAGGAGAGAGAGAGAGAGAGAGAGAGAGAGAGAGAGAGAGAGAGAGAGAGAGAGAGTTGTGGTCACCCGGAAGGCCGAGTGTGTCTGCAGGAAGCTGTGGTGAGGGTGGTATGTGTGGAGGTGGGTGGGTGTCACTGAGCTGCGGTGGTGGCGGCTGCGGCCGCCGCCGCAGGGAAGTCCTTGCCTTAAGTTTCTCTCTCTCGTGACTGAAGAGCCGAGAGGAGGAGAGGGGAGAGGGGGAGACTGCGGTGGAGGAGGAGGAGGAGGAGGAGGACGGGTCTTCCATGGTCCCTGGAGCCTGATGGTTCCTGGCCCCCTCGTTACCGAGACGTAACTCATGATCCAGTCATTCATTATAGCCGTCACTCTTCACGTAGTCGCCCGAGTGTTTTGAGTGCCAGTCAAGGCGGTGTCGGAGGGAGATCAAGTCATGAATAGAATCTTAGAATCTGTTGTAATGTGTGTGGGAGGCAGTGTACCTGAACCTCGCCTGATCATTGATCACACCTATCTCCAGTTACTCCCAGTTACCGGTGAGGGGGTGAGGACTGGTGTGTATTGGGGGTAATGGGGTAATGGGTAATGGGGCCACGTGATGGGAACGAGGGGCTGGGGGGTCACATCGCACCCCAGAGAATGTTCTTTGGGGGATTTTCGAATGGGAGAGGAAAGCACACAGAGACAAACCCCCTGAGAACGAAGGGGGTAGAATAATTTTGGGATGTCACGTCGCACCCCAGAGAATGTTCTTTGGGGGGTTTTCGAATGGGAGAAGAAAGCACAGAGACAAACCCCCAGAGAACGAACGGGGGAGGTAATCGTGCCAGACAAACCCCTGAGAACGAAGGGGGAGGATAATGGTGGCACTGATCCTGAAGATAACAAGATGCATACACAAGAAGATCATTCAGATAACACCCGCCACACACCACATACAGAGGAGGAGGAGGAGGAGGGTCGTCCTCGGGATAACAAGAGGAGGAGAAGGGTCGTCCTCGAGATAACAAAAGGTCCACAACATGACGATGAGGGACAGTCGTAAGAAGATACCTCAACAGCGCAAATCCTCTCCCACCGCTTGAAATAGCCGGGCCTGCAGGTGTGTCGTGAGATCACACGTTACCTCCTGACACCTCCACCGCCCTCCTCCTCCTCATGCCCCACCTGCCTCACTCCTCGGCCGTCTGCTGTTGACATAACGCCCCGCGCCCGGCACCCGTTTTCTGCTCGCCCGAGCGTAAGCTGATGTGTCAAGGCGGGAGGTGGAGGCCCCCTCACTCCCCCCCTTCTCGTCTAGGGAGGCAACACGGTCTTGGGAGAGAGAGACCCTCTCTCCTCCCATCTCTCCCCCAAAGCTGAGCATGAGATGAACCGCCACGCCCTTGAGATAGTACGCAAAACGTCCCTCATAAGCTCAGTCCCGAAGACTGGGCGCTTGATCACACGCCAAGGTACTCAAGAGGGTTCAAGTGTCTTGGTCCAAAAGGAATTTCGTATTGACGGCGTTAACGTTTTGGTGCGAGAGTTGCCGCTCTGTGTCTGTGTCTGTGTGTGTCGAGGCGGGCAGCGCGGCGTTGGTCTGTGTCCAGCGGATTTGAGTTAGAACGACACCATTTCCTGCCCGGGACGTTGTTATGTACTCCGGATATTACCATTTCCTGCTGATGCAGTTGATTTATCCAGGTCTGTTGTATTTCCAGTGCGCAGTCCGGCCCCGCGCTGTCGGGCCGTTAGTTGTATCGTACATAGGGTGGAAATTATCTTACTTCCTGTATTACGTTCTCAGGTAACGAATTAACGTTGTATCGTACCAGGGGGGGGGGTCAGATTATCAGACGATGTATTGTACTCGGGGTTCAGTTATCGTATTTAAGACGTGCCATACTTGGGGGCTTAATTATTATTGTACTTAGGATTATCGTACTCGGCTTTCAGTTATCGTACTCAAGATATACCGTACTCGGAGTCCTGTTATCGTGCCTCAGGCTTAATTATCGTACTGCAAATATATAGCAAGGGTTCGAATCATCATGATGTAGAGGTACTGTACTCGGAAATCCATTATCGTACTTAGGACACGTCGTAGTCGGGGTCGACTTGTTGCACTCGGGTTTGATCGTCGTACTCGAGAGTTGAATTACCGCACTTGGGGTCGAATTATCGTACTCACAGTGTTCAAGTATCGTACTCAAGGGCTCGACATATCAGACTTACCCTGACCACTCTGTGCTAGATGTAAATGGATCCTGTTATAAGGATTACGCTTTCTTGCTGGAGGGGGAGAAGTAATCGCATTTAGGGGCCTGAGTTGTCATAGGTTTAAAGGGGATAAAGAGGAAATTAAGCCCGAGGTGACACTGGGCTTTCGAAAAGTCCATCAAAGCCAGTTGTGTACACCTGGAAAGCAGTCGGGTGGTATATAGATGCAACAATGAACAGTATATTGCTCGGGTTGATTGGCGGCCGACGTCGGGTCGACCAGCCTGGCGGTACAAGACGACGTGGGAGGGAAGGAGGGAGTATGGTCGCGTTCAGGACGGAAGTGGTTTAGATCTGGCCGCGTTCATATCATACCTCAGAACTCGCGTTCGGGAAATGAGTCGAGGAGTGGACCCCTACCAGCACGCCATGTTCGCTTCACCGTAGCCTTCACAGCTGGTCCACCACCACACCCTCCTCTCTCACAACGGCTCACGTTTTCTTTTCTTTTTCCCAGTCACCTACACTCACGAGGAATGACTGGAGGTTACAGTCACCTCTTCCCAGTCACGTACAGTCACGAAGAATGACTGGAAGTTACAGTCACCTCTTCCCAGTCACGTACACTCACGAGGAATGACTGGAGGTTACAGTCACCTCTTCCCAGCCACGTACACTCACGAGGAATGACTGGAGGTTACAGTCACCTCTTCCCAGTCACGTACAGTCACGAAGAATGACTGGAAGTTACAGTCACCTCTTCCCAGTCACGTACACTCACGAGGAATGACTGGAGGTTACAGTCACCTCTTCCCAGTCACGTACAGTCACGAAGAATGACTGGAAGTTACAGTCACCTCTTCCCAGTCACGTACACTCACGAGGAATGACTGGAGGTTACAGTCACCTCTTCCCAGTCACCTACAGTCACAAGGAATGACTGGAGGTTACAGTCACCTCTTCCCAGTCACCTACAGTCACGAGGAATGACTGGAGGTTACAGTCACCTCTTCCCAGTCACCTACAGTCACGAGGAATGACTGGAGGTTACAGTTACCTCTTCCCAGTTACGTACAGTCACAGGGAATGACTGTAGACCACGGTCTTACCGTGCCATTCGGCAGTCTGGAGGTAATTAAAATGTTGAACAGGGGAGCTATCGTAGGTGTCCCGCGGGAACCTGGCTATCGTTAACGCAGCTTCCGTCCCGACTACCCTCTCTCGGGGGTCATTACCACTGATTGAGCTGTCGTACTCCAGTGGAGGAGATGGTCTTATCGAACGCTGGTAGGCAAAGCGTCGTACTTATGAAGGTAAACCGTCGTACTTTAGGAGTTGAATTGTTGTACTTTAGAAGATATATTGTCGTACACCAGGAGTTGAGTTGTCGTACTTCTGAAGGGAAATTGTCGTACACTAGGAGTTGTCGTGCTTCCGGAGGTAGATTGTCGTACACTAGGAGTTACATTGTCGTGCTTTTGAAGATAAATCGTCGTACACTGGTACGTAAAGTGTCTTACTTTCGAGGGTAAATTGTTGCACACTAGTAAGATGTCGTACTCAAAAAGGTGATGAGTTGTACTCTGAAAGGTACGTTGTACACGAGTACTCTCAATTATCCTAGAACGCGACTAATTAAGTTTCAGGATACCAGAGTTGATGTACTCAAACAAACACCGGTCATTTTATTTATTCTTTAACAGTGGCCTTGACTGGTTCTCTAGGGGGGAAGTGACTTAAGATATTCGTACGCAGGTCGGTAAACTGTCCAACTTGTATGAACAAATAGTCCCAACTTTAGCAGTTTCGATAACGCAGCCACCGGGGGGCGGCCCCGCCCGCTCGTCTGACTCAAGTGGTTTAGTTATAATACTCAAAAGGTTTTTGATCGTGTTAATGGAGTAATATATATTCAGTGGATTAAACTTTCACTTCTGGGATTAAATGTTCATCAAAGGATTAATAGCCCGCCACATCCAAAGGGTTAATTATCATATACGAAAGTTTACGAGAATTATAACGAAAGCTGAAAATGCCTTACTGTTAATTATCGTACAGCAAAGTTTTTAGGTCCTGTCCTTAAAGCTGAGATTATCGTATTCATCATCGTACACTGAAGTTTTCAGGTATCGTACGGTAGACTGAGATTACCGTACCGAGAGTCCCCCACCCCTCGTCGTCGCGCGGGAGGGGGGGAAAAAAAATGTTTTCGACGCCTCCATCTTGAGAACATGAATCCTCGTTATTAACCCACGTTAAGTGACGGTCTTAGGGGTTTAACGAGGCAATTTTCGAAATAAATGACTCCGCAGGCGAGGTGCTCAGCGATCGCGTTGCAGGCGCGACGCTGTTGTAACTGGTGGTCGTTAGCGAGGGGTCGTGATGAAGGGTTATTGAGCCCCCGAAGAGAGGGGGGAGGGGAGATGTTCGCCTCGAGCCTGGCTGTGTATGGAACCTGTTGCCGGAGGTCCCCTCTGGAGGAAGGGTATCAAGAATTACGTCATGTTGTGTGTCTGTCTGTCTCTCTTTGTCTGTTGATGGTGGTAGCCCACAGTGGAGGCCAGCATACACTTTCATATGTGTGAAACTCATGTCTGGGTTTAAGTATCACACGAGTGTACTTTTCACCCCTTTTGATTTGATGCAGATGTCCTCCTGCGCGCACGTCCTTGATCAGCTTTGGGACTTACCCAAGTACAGTCTACAGCCCCACGTACGTACGTTCCTTTTGTTGACACTTTTACGTAACTTGTGTGAGAGCGTTCGTGTAGGGAACCCATCACGTAATCAGCCCCCTCCTAGAAATCTTCCTCCCCGTTCCCCTGACCTCAGAATAGCCCGGCCTAAGCCCCATCCCTCCTCCCCTTCAATAGAGACTAGATAACCTTATACGACCCCGGTGCGAGAATCCCCTCCCCCTTTCCTCCCTCGTTTTCCTTAGCTTCGCCTCCCAGGTAGCCAGCCAGCCAGCCAGCCAGCCGTGGGTGAGCGCCCCCCCCCCCCCCCCCCCACACACCCAGAGAACCCGCGTAGGACCCCAGATCAAGACAGAAATTGATCATCTCTGTGGCGCAGAAGGGAGTTGGGGGGGTAGGGAGGGTTGGAGGTCGTCGCGTTGGGGTTGGATCGTTGGCACGGCTCGTTGAGGGGCCTTGATGGGGGAGGGGAGGTTAAGGTGACGTGATGGGGTCGTTTGGTTCTTCCCTGAATGACCTGTGTGGGTCAGTGGCATTTTTAGTCGACTGGTTCGTCTCGTCGCTGGTTCATAGGCTCGTTGCTTCAGTGGGTCATTGTTTTGGTTCGTTGGTTTACTGGTTTACAGGGTCGTTGCTTCAGAGGTCGTGTTATGGTTTTGAGTTCATTGGTTCACAGGTTCAATGTTTCAGTGGTTCAGTGTTTTGGTTCGTTTATTCACTGGTTCACAGGTGTTTTTGCCTCTTTGGTTCTCAGATTGTTTAGCGGTTGTATGTTAAGGTTTATTCGTCGGTTCATAGATTCGTGAGTGATTCACTGTTATGATTCGCTGATTCATTAGTTCGGAGGCTCGTTCATTCACTGATTCACCTATTTTTAGTCGACAGGCTCGCTGACGTATTAGATGAGGTCAAAACTGTTAGTTTGCGATGGGATGACCTCGCCTCGTCCGTCACGATATTTCAGAGGTCGGGAATGGCAGGCAAGGTCACAGCTGACCACTGAGGTAGCCACTGCGGATGTCGGGCAACATCAGGGACTTTGGGTCATGTTGGGGGAGCCAGACCGGGATGTTTTTCCCGCCAGACCAGTCACATTGATTTGGTGGGGAGGGTGTCTGAGGGCGACACTGTACGCTGGTGGATGGTGATTGGCCAAGTGGCACTGGTGAGGTTGACCTGGTGGAATATGAGTGGTGAGAGTAACCAGACGAGAGAGATGATATGGAGAGGAATGGAAGTTGACTGAGTGAACTGAGTGAGAGGTGAGGTTAGACTGGTGACGACCGGTGAGCGTAACCAAGCTGGGGTATGAGGGAGTACTGGTGCCGCAGTGGTGAGGAGGGTGACTGGTAGTGGCGAGGGAGGACGCCCGGTGAGCGGGCGCTGCGAGAAGACTTTTCATAAGACGGTGAGATAGTGGCAGCGTCTGGCTCTCCTCTGAAGAAATGGTGGAAGACTGGCTGTGAAAGGGGAACCTCAGATATATTTCACCGGGTAATCGCCTTAGCCAGGGCGACCCACCCGCGCCTACCTCTCTCTCTCTCTCCTCCCTCACTGAGTCCCTTTACCGTCTTCGTTACCCTCTCCCTGTGTGCCGTGCTAGTTTGGCAGGGATGTAGAATACTCACATTAGGATCAGGCGACCCACTCGCTGACGGAGAACATTTTGAGTCAGTGACTCGCATGTCAATCCGCGTCCGTCAACAGTCGTGACTTAATGGTTATGTAAAAGGACTTGACTGACAGTGACCTAAAAAAAAAGGTTCAGTCATTACAGATTCCACTAATGTGATTAAGTGAACACGACCGTACGACCCAGGATCAGGTCTACGACCAGGCCGTCGTGACAGAGGGGTCGTACCATCTTCCTTCAGGAGTTGAAGTCCTCAGAGAGTGCCTGTATAATGTACTGCTCTCCCAGGGGTTAATAATCAGCCGATACGCACTTTGGAAAGAGTTTGAATAGATTGTTAAGTTCTCCCAGACCCGAGTCCAATATTCCCCAAGAATGTGGTATATTTTCCTATTCCCTGTATCGGTCCCATGAGAGCCATTCTTTCTTCTGGAACTTCACAATCTGTCGTCAGAATTTTATCCTCCAGTTTGTCTTTATTTATTGACGTTATATTTCTGATAAATAGATAAATATGTTTCTCTTTATTTGATGGTATTAAGTCTCATGTTTTTTTATTTGTTCCCGTGTTGCAGCCTTCCTTAGAAAGTAATATACGTATCGAGGAAGGAAAATAATTGCCCTGTAAACATTGTCTGTTGACAGAAAGACTGTCTTCTGTTATTGATGACGTCAGTAGATTTTTCCCCACTGATGATTGGTGGATTTTCGTGTTCTGTGACGATTTGCTGACGTCATATTGTGCGCATGCGCCTTTTACTCGCTGAAGGTTATATAGTCGAGTTTTCCTCCACTGCGATAATGGCCGGTACCTGGAAGAGGGATGTGTAGTGATACATCCTGATGTTTTTGTACCCGTAGTCTTGAACGTAGGCAGATTTTTAAGATATGTTGGCGGCTCACTGGTGGACAGGAAGCAGAGTTCATTCTGACGTTGTTCTTAGTGGATGGACGTTCACTTTCCCTCGTGTTGAGGCCCTGAAACAGCCCGGGAAGAACAGATGCCTTGTGAACAAGTAAGGTTCCGCCACGTTACGTTAAAAGTGACCTAAACTGAATGATTATTTTTTATTATTGGAACTTGGCCGATTTCCCCCCCCTTTTGTACAAGCCTTACTATTTACGGGTTTAATACCCGAGATTAATGTAATTGATTTGACGCTACATTTTTCCGTGTTCACGGTCCGACCCTTTATCTCACGTTGGTTCCGGAGGTCAGCTACCCCCGGAGATCTCTTAGGTCCACAGCTTGGTTTCCACCCAAGCTGCCGTGTTGTTCCTCATGGTTAAGCAAGCTGTCGGAAGCTGCGGGCCGTACGTCTGTATACCCACCACACACACCCTGGCTGGGCCTTACTCTTTGCAGTTACTGGCCCAGGTTGATTTAAGATTTCTCCACTGAAAAGTAAGCTCTGTGGATCTTGAATAGCAAAAAATGGGATGAGCGCCCACTGAAAACCTGTAACCCAGTCACTTTTCTTTTTCACTAGATATACAAAGCTGTCATTGTATGATATATATATATATATATATATATATATATATATATATATATATATATATATATAATTTCTTTTTTTTTTGCCGCTGTCTCCCGCGTTAGCGAGGTAGCGCAAGGAAACAGACGAAAGAATTGCCCAACCCACCCACATACACATGTATATACATACACGTCCACACACGCAAACATACATACCTATACATCTCAACGTACATATATATATACACACATAGACATATACATATATACACATGTACATAATTCATACTGTCTGCCTTTATTCATTCCCGTCCCCAACCCGCCACACATGAAATAACAACCCCCTCCCCCCTTCATGTGCACGAGGTAGCGCTAGGAAAAGACAACAAAGGCCACATTCGTTCACACTCAGTCTCTAGCTGTCATGTTTCCGGCGTTAGAGAGACAGATGCGTTGTATTATTATCCCAGAGCAATTGTATTGGGACATATTTTCTTTCTAAGCCCTGGGGTCTGATGACCTACCTGGCCATTGACCAGACATGTAAGAGGAAGGTTAATGCTTTGCCAGGCCATCATGACCCAATGGCAATAGTGTCAAGAGGTCGTACCTTCTCGTCTAAGCAAGGGTCGTATCGTCCTGCTCAAGGGTCGTACCTGCATGTCCAAGGGTCGTTTCTTTCTATTTGAGGGTCGCATCGTTCTGCCTAAGGGTCGTATCGTCCTGCCTAAGGGTCGTGCCGTCCTGCGTGAGGGTCGTACCTTCCAGCACCTGGGTTAACATCTATGGGAATCTCGCTCTGATTCATTTTAACCTACGTACAATTCACCAGCCCCTGTGCATTAGTTATCGTTCAGGGGCACGATGTGTGGAGAAATGCCTCCGAAACATAAATGGAACGTTATTCGTGTGTGTGAATGGCCTCTTCGTAATCTCCATAAGTCCACACTAGAGAAATATGTTGCCCATGAATTATATATATATATATATATATATATATATATATATGGATTGCACATGACAGCTAGAGACTTGGTGAACGAATGTGGCCTTTGTTGTCTTTTCGTAGCGCTACCTCGCGCGCGCGCGCCGAAGGAAGGGGGTGCCATTTCATGTGTGTCTGGGTGGCGACGGGAATGGATGAAGGCAGCATGTATGAATATGTACATGTGTATATATGTGTATGTCTGTTTATGTATATGTATTTGTACGTTGAAATGTATAGGTATGTATATGTACGTGTTTGGGCGTGTATGTATATACATGTGTATGTGGGTGGGTTGGGCCATTCTTTCGACTGTTTCCTTGTGCAACCTCGCTAACGCGGGAGACAGCGACAAAGTATGATATATATATATATATATATATATATATATATATATATATATATATATATATATATATATATATATATTGTCCGAAATATGTGTAGTTTTGAGCTTTGTTAATATGTAAATTATGGCTCTTAATCAGTCTATTGTTGTAAACATTTTTAGACACAATCACAACAGATTTTTAGAGTTCATTTTTTCCCAGCTGTTTGATGTTTACCTTAATTTTTCGGGTTACGTATTGGGCCATTTCATTTTATTTGCCTCCGTGACGAGAAGTCGTTATTCTCCATTGTTCCTATGTATATTTCGCCCTACTGGTTGAATGCAGGAGTTCCAACGCATTTTAAAGAGGATGGTGATGAGGGCCCTTGTTACAGTCGACTGGGGGTGATGAGGGCCCCCTGACACAGTAGGGTCATGAGGGGCCCTGCCAGAGTAGGTTATGGTGCTGAGGGTCCGTGCCAAAAGAGGTTAGAGTGAGGGGGGGGGGGCTCCCAAAGTGAGCTAGATGGTGAGGGTACCTACCACAATATGCTAGGGTTGTGAGGGCCCCCTGCCTGAGAATACCAGGATGATGAGGGCCCCCTGCCTGAGAATACCAGGGTGATGAGGGCCCTCTGCCTGAGAATACCAGAGTGATGAGGGGCCCTACCTGAGTACATTAGGGTGATGAAGGGCCCCTGCCTGAGTACATTAGGGTGATGAAGGGCCCCTGCCTGAGTACATTAGGGTGATGAAGGGCCCCTGCCTGAGTACATTAGGGTGATGAGGGGCCCTGCCTGAGTACACTAGGGTGATGAGGGGGGGCCCTGCAAGCTTCAGCCAGCTCAAACCAGTGCAAACACACACACACACACACACACACACACACACACACACACACACACACACACACACACACACAGCGTTCCGCGTCCCTCCCACATCCCTCCTTCAACTCCCCTCTCCTCCCCGTCTCCTCCCACCTCCCCCATCGCCAGCCACTCCACCACAGTGAGTGGATTTGCCGTTGTGAGTGGAAGGTGAAGATGTACTTGCATATGAAGTGGAGCTCATCACGGGCAACAAAGGCCTTCACGCCCTCCTCCCTCCCGGGGGCCGAAATTGACCCTTTTGTCACGGCGGACCCAAGGTCGGTTTTCCTCCGCC
Source organism: Panulirus ornatus (assembly GCF_036320965.1). Classification (NCBI taxonomy): domain Eukaryota; kingdom Metazoa; phylum Arthropoda; class Malacostraca; order Decapoda; family Palinuridae; genus Panulirus; species Panulirus ornatus. The sequence goes on from NC_092242.1 coordinate 63,362,572, forward strand.
CCCGGTTCCCATGAGGGGGGTGTGGGTTTGTCCCTCAAATCTGGGTTGACGGGTTTGTTGGGCTAATATCTGAGGGATTGGATGAGGCTCGATCCGCGGCCTCGTTCCCCAGGGATTCCATTAAGGAATTACAACACAATTCACAGGAACTTACACACACTCCAGGTCAGTGTTTGACCAGATTATAATAGTTCTCCCCTAACCCTCCTCCTCCCCTCCCCCTTTGTGTGTGTGTGTGTGTGTATGTGTGTGTGTGTGTGTGTGTGAGAGAGAGCAGGAGAGTTCGGTGGGTCTCTCTCTCTCTCTCTCTCTCTCTCTCTCTCTCTCTCTCTCTCTCTCTCTCTCTCTCTCTCTCTCTCTCTCTCTCTTGGACCGTCTCGAGACCCCTGTGAGAGTCAATACTTTATTTATTTATCTATTTATTGTAAGTAAAAAGTTCTGTGTGAAAAGTTCTCTCTCTCTCTCTCTCTCTCTCTCTCTCTCTCTCTCTCTCTCTCTCTCTCTCTCTCTCTCTCTCTCTCTCTCTGTGTTGTGTGTGAGTCACGTATAGTCTGACCTTGTGTAAGACATACAGGGGCTCCTGTGCGTCATGCCAGATCTGTTGTATTTGACAAGGAATGTCTCCTTTATTTTGAGATTCGTGAGGTCTCCACGTGCGAGAGACGCATGTAGTTTCTCTCTCTCTCTCTCTCTCTCTCTCTCTCTCTCTCTCTCTCTCTCTCTCTCTCTCTCTCTCTCTCTCTCTCTCTGACAAAAGTCCACGTCACGGCCGGGCCTTAATTGAAGTATAGAGAGGTTAATTACAAGGAAAAAAAAGAAAGGACAAGGGAAAGCATTTGCGAATTTTTTTGGGGAGGAATTGAATTGAAAAGCCTGTCTTTTCTAATGTGCCAGGTCACAGGTATTGGGAAAGACATGAGAAGAGAGAGAGAGTTCCAAAGCTTCGACGTGCAGGGAAAGAAATAGTCGTCAGAACGGCTCACCCTTGAATTTCCGACGGCCACACAGTAATCATGTGACGCAGCAGCGTGCCGAGCATTACGTGGTGTAGCTAGGGGTTTGGGGGGCTGGGGGGACACACAGGCAGCCAACTCTCGGGAGCAAAAAATCCAATGTCATACCTACAGAAGAGGTGGAAAGTGAACCACCATTGCGGCGTAGGGCAAGTCAGGTCAATGAAAGTCTCCTCTGTGAGTTAGGTATCGTATAATCTCTCGTGCGAGACGCTTGAAGTATCTCTCTCATGAGATATGTAATGTCTCTCGCAAGAGAAGTGAATAAAGTCCCTTTTTAGAGACTTGAAGTCTCTCCTTGTAGATGTCAAGTGACTGGAGTACGAGATACTTGAAGAATCACCCCGTACGAGACCTCCCCAATTGTCTCTCTCTTGTTGTGAGATAACATTAAGTCTCTCTCTCGTCTTGTGTGAGTCCAATCACCGGTGGGGGAGTAAGGGGAGGGGAGGAACGCAGGAATACCCCCTGCTATGCGGTGGTTAACATATCACAGGACACGAACCTTGTGCCTCTCGGGCCGTGATTGGTCGAGGGGGCTGGGTTTAAGCCACGCCCACCTCCCGTGACGTCACGAGGGGAGGTGGGGGAGTGATTCTCGGAAGAGTTTATTCGACGATGATTCATTGTTCATTTGAGGGGGAGGTGGGGGGGCGAGCGTGAGGGGAAGGGAGGGGAATGAGGAAGGAGGAGGGGTGGGTGGAGGGGACTTAACTCCCCTCCCACCGTTGGGCTAACGATCCCCTCGTGGCATGTTGTTCCCCCCTGAGGCCGCCAATTCAGACCACGGTCCGGTCCAGGACGCGTCCGCTTAGAAAACGGAACGTGGCATGCCGGCTGTCCAGGACGCGTACGCTTAGAAAACGGAACTTGGCATGCCGGCTGTCCAGGACGCGTCCGCTTAGAAAACGGAACTTGGCATGCCGGCTGTCCAGGACGCGTCCGCTTAGAAAACGGAACTTGGCATGCCGGCTGTCACCTGTGGCCTCTGGTCATGGGATGGGCAAAACGATCCTGATTGGTCATTGGTTTGTTGTGGATGAGCTCTGATTGGCAGGTTTTTAAAAAGATGGGAGGGGTGGGGTGGGGTGTGGGTAGGGGGGGGTGGTTAACTGTCCGAACTGACTGTTTGAACGCCATCTCCCCCCCTCCCCTCCCCCCTCCACACACACATACACACACACACACACACACACACACACACACACACACCGTCTCATGAATTCCCCTCCTTACATATCCTCCTTCATCTGCATACTACACCCTCACCTCCCCCTTAACCTCCCCATGCTTTCTCTGTAATCTCCCTCCTCGACTCCCTCCTGCCCCCATCCTCCCTTCCCCCTTCATTAATCTCCCTCACTACCCCATTGGTCGCCATCAGATATTTTTTCTATTTTTCTACACCCTCATAATTCTCCACTTCCCTTTGTTTAATCTTCCTCTGCACTCATTAATCTCCCTCCCTCCCTACATTTTCCCCATCACACTCCCTGCCAGCATCGTCTCCCTCCCCACGTTATTAATCTCCATGCCCACATTATCTCTAATATCTCCCCAGTGCCCCATACAACCCCTTTCTGGTCTCCCTTCCCTAAACTCCCCCACAGGTATCTCCCTACACTCCCATTAATACCTCACATTCCCTCATTTATCTTCCTCCCTAAATCCCTCTCCCCACCCCACCATGCCTCATTAATCCGCCCCACACTCATCAGTATCCCTCCGCACACCACTCCATTAGTAATCCCTCACCTCCTCATTAATCTCTCTCTCTCTCTCTCTCTCTCTCTCTCTCTCTCTCTCTCTCTCTCTCTCTCTCTCTCTCTCTCTCGTGTCTAAACGGGTCGTTTCGTCGCCCTCCCTTTCCCCTACGACCATAGTGTAGGGGAGGGGGGGAGGAGAACCCATCCATCCATCCATCCAACTCCACAGTCCCTCAACTCCCCCACCCCCGATCTTCCCCCGCAGGCCTTCCCCCCCTCCTCCCTCCCCAACCTGCGGGGGAGAGCGGATGGTATGGGGGGGGAGGGGAGTGGGAGGGGGGGGAGCCGACAGTCGTGCACACACCTGCTGCTGGATTATTGGGCGGCGTCCGAACCCGACGAAGCCTGCCGTAATTACTCCCCCCTCCCCCCCTTTCCCCTTCCCCTCCCATCCCCCTCTCCTCCCCTCCCCTTCCTTCCCATCCCCCCTCCCTCCCTCTCCTCCCCCGGGTGTCGTACTGGACCAGGTTCAGCAGCTGTGTTACACCTAAGTCTGCACCAGCTGCACACGGAGGGGTCGTACGGGACGACCAGAGTGTTGGAGACGACCAGGGTGTTGTACGGGACGACCAGGGTGTTGTAGGAGACGACCAGGGTGTTGTAGGAGACGACCAGGGTGTTGTACGGGGCGACCAGGGTGTTGTAGGGGGCGACCAGGGTGTTGTAGGGGGCGACCAGGGTGTTGTAGGGGGCGACCAGGGTGTTGTACGGGACGACCAGAGTGGTGGGGACGACCAGGGTGTTGTAGGAGACGACCAGGGTGTTGTAGGAGACGACCAGGGTGTTGTACGGGACGACCAGAGTGGTGGAGACGACCAGGGTGTTGTAGGAGACGACCAGGGTGTTGTAGGAGACGACCAGGGTGTTGTACGGAACGACTTGTTATAAACTAGCCACCAATGCTAGTTTTACCCTAAGCTATCCTAACCTAACCATATCTAACTTTACCCTAACAACCTAACCTAAACATACCTAACTTTACCTTAACCTAACCTAACTATACCTAACTTTACCGTAACCTAACCTAACCATACCTAACTTTACCTTAACCTAACCTTACCATACCTAACTTTAACCTAACCTAACCTCACTAAACCAGATTTTACGCCAGCCTAACCATACCTAACTTTACCTTAACTTATCCTAGCCTAACCTAACCAATCCAAACTTTACCCTAACCTAACCATATCCAACTTTACCCTAACCTAACCTAACCATACCTAACTTTACCCTAAGCTAAACTAACCTAACCAAACCTAACTCTGCCTTAACCTAACCTAACCATACCTAACTTTACCCTAACTTAAACTAACCTAACCAAACCAAACCAAACCATATCTAACTTTACCCTAACCTAACCTAACCATACCTAACTTTACCCTAACCTAACTTTACCTTAACCTAACCTAACCTAACTTTACCTTAACGTAACCTAACCTAACTTTACCTCAACGTAACCTAAACTAACTTTACCTCAACGTAACCTAACCTAACTTTCCCTCAGCGTAACCTAACCTAACTTTCCCTCAGCGTAACCGAACCTAACTTTCCCTCAACGTAACCTAACCTAACTTTCCCTCAACGTAACCTAACCTAACTTTACCTCCACGTAACCTAACCTAACTCTACCTTAAGCCACAGTGACCAGGTCGTGTGCCGGTGGAGGCCCGGATCGAGCCTGGTGTGGTGATGGTGGTCAGTGTTGCAGAGTGGCCGGGATTATAACCATTTATTTCCCCTGACGTTATGGATTTTGTTGGACACACTGCTGTCTGTTGTCTTGCCAGGTGCGTTGTGTGTCGAGGGAGGAGGAGGAGGAGGAGGAGGGGGAGAAGGCGCTCTACCTGCAGTCCAATGAACGCACCACACACACACACACACACACACACACACACTGTTCTTCCACTGCGACGGATTGAAGGAACGCAGCCCTGCGCTCACGCAGGGGCTCTGTCCACTGCAGCAGTGGGGACCTGAGAACGCCCTCACCTCCCTCAGAAGACAGGTTGAGGAGGGGGTAGGTGGTGGTGCTGCTCCTCCTCCTCCTCGGCCGGGGGTTTAAAAATAGTTTAATCCCTCCAATAGATCGGCGTGGCGTGAGCTGTGACGGACCAGCCTTGGCCGGCTTCGCACGCCGCACTGAGTCATGCCCCCCGCCTCTGTGTCTGTCTGTCCGTCCGTCTCTCTCTCTCTCTCTCTCTCTCTCTCTCTCTCTCTCTCTCTCTCTCTCTCTCTCTCTCTCTCTCTCTCTCTCAGGTTCCTTTAGTGGCTCTTCTCCTCGAGTGGTGAGTGTCGAGTTGTACGTTATGGCGGGAATTAGCGGTGTTAAATGACACGGATCGCCGACCTTATGTGTATCTCTTCGGTGGTTCTTGATGACGTATGTATACACACACTGCCGCCGGGGGAGGAGGGGGGGGGGCGTTATTCATAGTATGGGGGGTGAGGAGGAAGGAAAGGGGGGGGGTGTTCCTCACGTGTGGTGCAATGAGGCGTATATGGTGGTGCCTCCCTCTCCCCCTCACATTACCATGTATTACAACCCCCTCCCGCCACACACACACACACACACACACACACACACACACACACACACACACACACACACACACACACACACCTACCACCATCACCAGCACTCTCCCACATTACCCCCCCCCCTTTCTCCTCACCACCACCCCACCACCTCACGCAACCCCCCCCCCCTTACTCCTCCTCAACCACCACCACCACCATCCCACCTACTCCACCTCCTCCTCCTCCTCCACCTCCACCCCCTCCTTCCACCACCACCACCACCACATCCCTCTCCCTCCCTCTCCTCTCCCTCCCTCCCCCCCGGGCGTCACAACAGGGTGGTGGCAAGCGGCGCCAGTATCGCGGGGCGCCCGGTGGTGGCACCACGCCTTCAGGGGGTAACCACGCACACCCGCCAGTCACTGCTGCTGCTGCACGCACGCACGGACGTACACACGCACGCACGCCAGACGCAGGCCAAGTTTAACGTGTGTGTCTGTGTGTGTGTGTGTCTGTGTTGGTCCCTCAGTGGAAGGGACGGGATTATCCAGTCGTCTGCTGTGTCACTCTGACGTGTGTTGTGACCCCACACCACAGCACACGCACGTGTGGCGTGTCCTTATCCCACGACACTCGCCACCACCAGCCTGACGTGTGTTGGTGTGTCGTCACCCTACGCTCACTACCACCACCACCAGCTGGACGTGTGTGGTGTGGTGTGGTGTGTCCTCTCCTCACGACACTCACCACCATCACCTTATCGTGTGTTGATGTGCTGTGTTGTGTCCTCACGACAAGACACTCACCAGTGTATACATCGTAGAAAAAAAAACTGATCCAGTGGTGTTCAGTGACTGTGTGTGTGTGGGGGGGGGGGGTGTCTTTGGGTGTCCAGTGACCATCCGTCCCCCCCCCTCCCCCCCCCCAGGGTTGTCTGGTGACAGGAAGACCAAGATAAGAGGACCACGTGACCACACAGCCTTGCCCTGGGGGAGTTGAGGTGGGGGGAGAGAGAGAGGAGCAGCATCGGCAGATCTCCTTCCTGACCTAGTGTGTACGTGTACGTGTGTGTGTACACGTGTGTCCAGTGCAGCGTCCACACCTCCTCCCATCCCCCCCCCCCACACACACACAGACCAGAAATGATCATGTTTTGTGTCGTTAGTGTGAATTTACAAGTACGGCGAAAAGGCACGGACGGACCCCACAGCCCCCACGTCTGTCCATCACTGTACTTCCCGCCTGTCTAGCCTCTGTCTCACACAGAGCGGGGCGGGGCGAGGAGGCGGGGGCAAAATTTGGACGGAAAGTTGGAGTGTGAGGCGTTGCCATAGCGACGCCGGCCCAGATGGAACGCGACCGATGTCCGCCTTGTGTTGAACCCGACCTGGTCCACACACACCCCCTCACCCCCACACCTCACACCCCCGACCCCACCTGAGAGGTGGTGGTGGTGGTGGTGGAAGAGGGAGGGAGGGATCACAGCTGGACCAGGACACACATAAATAAGCCCAGGATTGATTTTAATGCATGTGTGTCACGTGTTTGTGTGTGTCGCGTTCCAAATTCTGGGCATACCTGTATCTCCGGCGTATGTGTCCTGGGGCGGTGTAACGTGCCCTGTATCTCCGTCGTATGTGTCCTAGGGCGGTGTAACGTGCCCTGTATCTCCGGCGTATGTGTCCTGGGGCGGTGTAACTTGTATCTCCGGCGTATGTGTCCTAGGGCGGTGTAACGTGCCCTGTATCTCCGGCGTATGTGTCCTGGGGCGGTGTAACGTGCCCTGTATCTCCGGCGTATGTGTCCTGGGGCGGTACCACCTGTCCTGTATCCTCGTATACGCCTCCCATATGTATCTCCTTGAGCGGGAAGGCATTACACAGATGACCTCCCAAGTGTTTGCCCCACACTGGTCGTCGGCGAGGTAAACACTTTCGACCCGACGAGACGAAACTGCTGGGTTTGCGTGAGCCGTCCGTGACGGTGGGGTTGGGGGGGGGGGGGGGGAGGTAACGAACGTCATGTACCAAACTTTTCCATGGAGGATCACTTAGTATGTACACTTTACACACACACACACACACACACACACACACACACACAAACAAAAAACACACTCGCGCGCACGCACGCACGCAAACAAACAAACAAACAAACAAACAAACAAACAAACAGACACACACACACACACACACACACACACACACACATACACACACACACACACACACACAAATTCTGTATGTGTGTTTCTGTGTCTGTGTGCGCGCGCGTGTGTGTGTGTGTGTGTGTGTGTGTGTGTGTGTGTGTGTGTGTGTGTGTGTATGTGTGTCTACGGCGAGGACATCTCTCACATCCGGTCTCTCAAGGGCTTCCGGTGTGCGTCTCCCTCATACCTGTGTGAGGAGCAGCTGCCGCCCTCACTCTCCTCCTCCCTCACTCCCTCACCTGCCCTCCTCCTCCTCCCCCCACCCACCCCCTTCCTTGTACTCCTTGCCATTCCCTCGTCATCTGACCCCTTCTGGTGCCTTAGGATCGTACCCGTCGTGGTCAAGGGTCGTACCGTCGTGTTCAAGGCTCGTACCGTCTTGGTCAAGGGTCGTACCGTCGTGGTCAAGGGTCGTACCGTCGTGCTCAAGGCTCCTACCGTCGTGGTCAAGGATCGTACCGTCGTGTTCAAGGATCGTACCGTCGTGCTCAAGGATCGTACCGTCGTGGTCAAGGGTCGTACCGTCGTGGTCAAGGGTCGTACCGTCGTGGTCAAGGGTCGTACCGTCGTGGTCAAGGCTCGTACCGTCTTGGTCAAGGGTCGTACCGTCGTGGTCAAGGGTCGTACCGTCGTGGTCAAGGGTCGTACCGTCGTGGTCAAGGGTCGTACCGTCGTGCTCAAGGGTCGTACCGTCGTGGTCGTGGGTATCAGCCTCCTGCGGCCGAGGTGTCAAACGTTCCGCCAAACCTCTGGTGAGGGGAGCAGCATGGAGGCGGGCGGGCTGCGCCCTCCCCCAGGTTATCTTCACCACCTGCGGGGAACCTGATGTCAACTCGTGGGCAAGATAACGTGTGATTTACGCACCCCGACCAAGATATGAGAGATAACAGATTGTTGGGGGAGAGGGAGGGGGTAAATGATATCACATTATTGCAATATTAGTTTTTTTTTTTTTTTTTTTTTTTTTTTTCAAAAGAAGGAACAGAGAATTGTGCCAGGTGAGGGTATTCCCTCAAAGGCCCAGTCCTCTGTTCTTAACGCTACCTCGCTAATGCGGGAAATGGCGAATAGTTTGAAAGAAAGAAAGAAATATATATATATATATATATATATATATATATATATATATATATATATATATATATATATATATATATATATATATCACATGTTTATCAAATGGCGTCCTAGCTTCGTCTCCTTGATGTATAGCAACTGACTGTTATATTTCTCTCTTGTGTCTCCCCTGATGATGTGATTATTACACGAAAGTGCACTTGGGAACTTTTTGTGTTTCATTTTCCCCGTGGACTCATAGGAATATATATATAGTGTGGCTTTTTCTACTATTGGTTGCGTAAAATAGAATTGATGATTTGTTTACATTTCGTACACAGAACGAGTGGTCGAAAGCGGATCGGTGTTCATTTACAGTAAATAGCTATATATGTGTGTATTTTTTTTTTTTTTTTACAATTTACAGTGACAGTTGGCTGATATACTGACTGCTGAGGGGTGCCAAGGGAATGGAAAACTCCCTTACGTGGGATCAGACCCTCTGTCTGTTTCGAGTCTTGTGATATGTGACGCCACCGTCTCTTGTTTTCTGGTCATACGTCCCGTCACCCACTTGGAGAGAGAGAGAGAGAGTGGAGGAGGATGGATGCGTGTGACGCCCTTGGCGGTGTCTGATGACAGGTGACGCCAGCTATAGTATACTGTGAATGTGCGTGACGCCAGCCGCTGTGACTGTGTGATACGTGACGCCAGCTGGTGTCTTGAGGGTACGTGACGCCAGCTGGTGTCCTAGGGATGTGTGACGTAGTGTCTCGCACGTGACACAGGCCTCAGACCGAGGATACGTGACGGCTGGTACTTGCCGGATACATGGCGCCAGCCACGGTGTCTTGTGGATACGTGACGCCAGCTAAACTGTTTGTGAAAACGTGACGCCAGCTGCAGTGTCTTGATACGTGACGCCAGCTGCAGTGTTTGGATACGTGACGCACCTACGGTGTCTGGATACGTGACGCCAGCTACTGTGTCTTGTGAAAACGTGACGCCAGCTGCAGTGTCCGTGGATACGTGACGCCAGCTACGGTGTCTGCGGATACGTGACGCCAGCTACGGTGTCTGTGGATACGTGACGCCAGCTACGGTGTCCGTGGATACGTGACGCCAGCTACGGTGTCTGTGGATACGTGACGCCAGCTACGGTGTCTGTGGATACGTGACGCCAGCTACGGTGTCTGCGGGTACGTGACGCCCGCAACTGTGTCTGTGGATACGTGACGCCAGGCGTGGGACGATGGTCGTGATAGAGCCAGACGGGGACCCTGTGAGTACTACCTGGGGAGGGGGAGGGGGCGGCATGTGTCCGCACCCCTGGGGGGACCAGAGCACCGTTTTCTGTGCCACCTGATGTCAAAAAAATTCTCTCTCTCTCTCTCTCTCTCTCTCTCTCTCTCTCTCTCTCTCTCTCTCTCTCTCTCTCTCTCTCTCTCTCTCAGTCATGAAAGCATTTAACTTTTTTTTTTTTGCCAAAACTTAAAGAAAGAAACAACTATATCATAAAGTTATGCTACAGATAATTATTATTTTTTTTCCCTTAGAGAATTTTGATATATAAAATATGCCTTGCTTTTCAGGGTTTAAGTATATAATTTTTTTTTAAAATTAGACATTTTAGTCACTACTTCTTAAACTTAGATTAGTAATAAATCCCCCTCTTTTAATATATCCCATGTGCGTGTGTGTGTGTTTTTTTAAACTAGTTACAGATTATGTTTTTAAAAGAGACGTTCTAGCTAGATATGTGTCTCACCAACCCCCTACACCCACCCCTTTGCACAACCCACCACTCCACCTCAACCAACCCCCAACCACCCCAAACCCCTATCCTCTTAACCCCACCACCACCACCCCACACACCCTTTATTGTCCCTCCTCCAGTTGGCATGTGTAACCACCCAGGTCTATTTAAGCTCCCTTCTGTGGGGAGAAGCACCCACGTAACTCCTCCACACACACACACACACACACACACACTCTGAAATCACGACTTACCCAGTAGTGAAAAAAAAGAAAGAAGATTGTATTCAGTGGGTTTGATTCCCTCCACAAATTTAACATCTGTGTGACAAAAGAATTTCAAGATGAACATAGACATGAGGCCCAACTAAAACGTGTTTGTTTTTTTGTTTTTTTATAAGTTTCTCGTCTGATGTGTTTAGAAGTAGTCAAATGAAAGTCTAGATTTCAGAACTACATTTTTTTTTTTTTTAAACATTGGAATTTTGTCGAACCCAAATTGTATGGGATAACCTGAATCAAGAGTCAAATTAATTTGGTCATTTGGGCTCCTCTGAAGATGTCCTTGTCCATCGGCGAAAGAAAATGAGTTGCGGGTGGTCGTTATTTCCGAGCTTCTTGTGGGTGTGTCTGTCTGACTGTCTCTGTCTTTTCCTGAATGTCACACCCTTCCTCTCCCTCTCTCGCCTCCGGGACCCAACTAACCCCCCCCAATTCCCCCCCTTCTTTTTTGTCCTCTCCTCCCCCGCCCTACGTTGGCTACTTGTCACTTTGCAGGGTTGGCGACGACCGAAAACCCGCACTGTTATGCCCCGGCCAACCAATCACAAGGCGAATGGGGGCGGGGCCACCAGCAACGGCTCCACCCCCTCCACGCCCATTGGTCAGGGTCAACAAGTTTCAACCAATCAGACGCCTTCTTCGCCGCCGGACATGGCGCCCTCTAATAAGAATAAGAATAAAAAGGTGATGGGAGGTTGCTTACTGTCCGGCCCAGTTGATGCTGCACGTTGGTGAACATGGTATCACTTGCATGTAAACAACAGACGCTCCCCTGCTTTCACGCTATATTACTGTACTTTTTCTTTTCTTTTTTTTAAATATCTAGACCTTTTTTTTTTTAATAATCTTATGTGCTTGCTTGCATTGTTTGGCTAATTGGATTTAATGCATGCAGTAGAAAATAAGACGTCAATTCCCCCCACCTTGAATATATATATATATATATATATATATATATATATATATATATATATATATATATATATATATATATATATATATATATATTCTGGGAGTTGTTGAAGCTTTGAACTGTAACTTTTTCCAGCACTTATCGTCGTCATGTTCTTCTCCTGAACATGAAGACTCTGGGCAGAACTCAGATATGGAGAAGGGTATTTCTCAAGATATTATTATTCCTACTTCTTAAATCATTCAAGATGTGTGACCCACTAAAACTCCCCCCCCCTCTCTCACTCTCTCTCTTTTCCCCTCTTTCCCCCCCCCCCCCATGTTCTAAAAGGGAATCATATACTATAAACGTCACAGGCGCGAAGCCAATCACACCTGTGTCTGGCTGACTTAGCACCTGTGTCTTTTACCTGCTGAACACCTGCGTTAAGGCAGGTATGTTACTGAGTGAGCGGATTGATCGTGTTTAATAAACCTAAACCGCCAACGAACCTTTCAACATGGTCATTGTGGTGGTTTATATTGTTTTAAGGACCCAGGAGTGTGACCTGGAGTTAAATTAACACGTCACTGAACACAAGACTTGGTGACCTTGAGATGACAGTTCTTTCACTCCCGAGACTCTGATTTCAAAGTGACAGGTCACACCCCCCCCTCAAAGTGACAGGTCACACCCCCCCCCCCTGCACGTAGGGACCTGGACATGACAGGTCACACCCCCCCCTCCCCTCCAGCACGTAGGGACCTGGACATGACAGGTCACACCCCCCCCCAACCCCAGCACGTAGGGACGTGGACATGACAGGTCACCCACCCCATGACATAGGAAACCCTAAGATGACAGGTCACCCACCCAAGACTCGGACCAGGAATTTACAGGTCACTAACCCCAAGACTCTGACCTGTAGGTCGAACAGGTCACTAACCCCAAGACTCTGACCTGTAAGTTGAACATGTCACTAACCCCAAGACTCTGACCTGTAGGTTGAACAGGTCACTAACCCCAAGACTCTGACCTGTAGGTTGAACAGGTCACTAACCCCAAGACTCTGACCTGTAAGTTGAACAGGTCACTAACCCCAAGACTCTGACCTGTAGGTTGAACAGGTCACCAACCCCAAGACTCTGACCTGTAAGTTGAACAGGTCACTAACCCCAAGACTCAGACATGGAGGTTTAAGAGGTCTCTGACCTGTAGGTTTAACAGGTCACTAACCCAGACACGCTAATAAGCAGTGGTAGGTGAGGGCAAGTGTGGCTATAACCCTTCACACTGCACTGTTGTCACATAATGATCACAACACACTGGTCAGTCCCGTCACACTATGGCCTCAACACCCTAGTCCCATCGCATTATGGTCCTATCACACTATGGCCTCAGCACTTTACCCTCTTAACACTATAGTCACAGCACCCTTAGCCCATCACACTGTTACCCAAACACGCTTGTCCCATCACACTACGAACCTCATCATCCTGGCCCTGTTGCAGTGAAATCACAGCATCATGGCCGTGTCACACCGTGCCACCAACACTGTGCTGACATTACGATGCCAACATCCTGGTGCCACCACTTTGATCCTAATACCCTCCCCGCTGTTTCTGTACAGGGTCCCAACACTCAGGTTCGTGGGACTAGAGTCCCTTCGATGGTGATCCCGTAACCCCACGACTCACAACACTCTACTTCCTTGCCACCTACCTTAAACAATCTCACTTCATTTGTCACCCTCCTCCTCATCGTCACCCACTATTCAGTCTCTCTCTCTCTCTCTCTCTCTCTCTCTCTCTCTCTCTCTCTCTCTCTCTCTCTCTCTCTCTCTCTCTCTCTCTCTCTCTCTCTCTCTCTCCCTCTCGACCTATCCTTTACCGATGCCTTGCTTCGATCATCTGTCCTACCACAATCCTAAAGTCTAGTTGCTTCAATCATCTGTCCTACCACAATCCTAAAGTCTAGTTGCTTCACTCATCTCTCCTACCACAATCCTAAATCCTATGATATTTATTATATCACTGTGCTTCGTTGTACCTTCTGCTCCTGCTAGCCCAGCCCCACCTTGTTCCCTTGTCATGCCCTATTTCCTTACTCTACTCCATTTCCCAGTCTTGACTCATTCCCCCTCGTTGCCCACCTTACACTTGAGCTCTACCCAGCTTTGCTTCCCTACCCTACTTTTCCCCCTTAGGCCCACACTTATACCTTGTCTCATCCCATTCTCTTCGGCAGTCTACAGCCCAATAACACTCCATCCTCAATGCTTTTCTTATACCATAAACACACTCCTTTCATACTGTATGTCCTGCTAAGCCTCCAGTCACCTTACCAACAACTCTTCTGCCATTCCCCACTTTTCAACTGTATTATGTACCTCTTTTCATCAGAGCTCCCCTTTTTCCAGTATTATGACCACTTAGTCACATATAAAACAAGACTGATATGATTGACCAAGTGAAAATCACTGGTTATTTTGCAAATAAAGAACAAGCTAAACTCTATGAGGTAAATGTACAGTTCGTTTCTTGTAATATACTTGCCAGATTTTGAATTCATAGATTTGGTATTGTTATTAATGTAGAGTATTACATCTAAATTCTTTGATTTTTTTTTCTAATTTAGGTATAACAGAATAGATATGCATTGGTGTAGCCATCATAAGACATGACAGTTATGATCATGGTACAGATAGCCAGTGCTAAAGCTTAATTCATGTGCAGTTCTTGCCACTGTACTTACAGTGGTTCAAAATGCTTTATAATGATATAATGGCCGAGCCTTCATTATTACCTCAGGGTTGATGCTAGTACATACTGCCTTTAAGACTTACTAAAATGCTTTTGCCACTTGTTCAGTTATTGATCTAAAGCACATTTTACGGTGTTTAAGATGATTTGTGTTTTTGAATTCATTTTGTGTGACAAGAATTACTGCTGTGTAAAAGTGCCGGTAGCACCTTTATACAATTGATTTAGGTAATGTTTTCTTTGTACTGTACTTTTTAGAGAAACTACTAATAAAACATTTTTTTTATCTTCTCTAGTCAAGTGGTTTGAATTCTTGTGTGCCATATGGTACAGATTTTGTTTAACTCTGGAATTCTGTTTTTCCTTATGTGTTTGATTTCACATGAGTTCTGCATCTCATATGTTGTTTTATGCATACTTTTCCATGCACAGGAGTATTGGTCTCATCACTATTTCCGTTGTCTGTCAATATCAAGTGTTGCATTTTTTTTCTAAACCATTCTGTAAGAAAATCCTGTACAGTATAATATACTAATCATTATTTGGTCAAGAATATATTGCGAATTAAGTGACAGAGTTACAAGGATGTGAGCATGATGTGAGGTATAGCATTATTTCAACATCAAATCCAGATTCATGTGTCACTGGGAATCTTTATATATTTACTGATGTTGTAGAACATTGACTCTGATGATTATAATAGTGCTCCGCCATCTGCCAGTTTATAGAGCATAAGATATATTGCAATTCATCCTCTGGGAGTTTTCATTTACAAAGACACTCACTCAGATCCATCCTGAATGAATCTGATATGATTATGAATTCCTTGTTAGATTCTAATTCCCTCAGTATTCCTATGTACAATTTAATGTATCCCATGGTGGAAAAGTGAGTACCTCTTTGATCATCCCTGAATCTTGAACTGGATTTTATTGGAATATGCCTTATATAAAGATAACCTCCATTTAATCTGATCTCCCTTTGCAAGCAAAATAATACATTTTCTTTTCCCTTTTTGTCTGTTTTGAAATATATTTGCTCACCTTCTTTTAGATATTTGCAAGTTTTGTAGGATGTATTCTATACATGCAAAAAATTGATGTTTCCTGGTGTGTGTGCAAAGCTACATATACATATTGATTAAACTGCAAGGTAAAATTTTTGGCTGAAACTTGCTCATAGATACCTCCTAATAGGAAGCACATTTTATTTTATGGAGTAAAAGTCTTTTGTATTTTTTGCAAAAGTTTTTAGAAGAGGTGGGTGCCATCATTCAGGTGATTCTTTGAGTGCTGTTTTCCCATATGAGGAGCAGGAAAACATGCAGGAGGATGGCATATTTACATGAGGACCATCGAACATCACAGCACTGCAAATTATTTTTAGCCTTCAAAACATTATAAGTGTGAATCAGAGTTAGCTTATTTTCATTTATTTAGGATGTAGATATTACTGGCTTCTGCTGTCTCTGAATTCTTTCAAACTTTGACATTTACTCCTAAACTTACACTTTCTCAAACACTTAGATTTCACTGTATTAGGTCAACTTGTGATCTCTCCTACATGACTTAAGTCTGGTCCTCCTCTCTTGGAGTTTGGTGAAGCTTTTGTCACAGCCCTTGACATCTTCAAACCATTTAACAGGGTGTGGCATGTCTCTGCTTTCTAAGGAACCTTCCTTAGGTTTCTTTGATTTTCTTTGTTCTCCAGTACATAGTTTCCTATCTGGTCATTCCATTGTATGCTCTATCGCAGGCATGAAGGGTCTTGGGATATGTTGAAATGATGTTTGTAGTATTGCAGGGATGAGTGATATCCAGATTGCAGACAGGAAAATGTAACTCAGGATTGTCTGGGAAGTGTGCATTTTGATGGATGTATGTCTGGTGGGTCGGAATTTAAGAGTAAGTTAATGAGATAGCCATGATTAGGGCACTCATTTTCTTGTGCCATCTCAGCAAACATTAAAGAATAAAACAATGATTGGCAATCGCCCCTCAGAGCTTTCATATTTTCCTTTAGCTTGATTGCAGTGTAATTACAAGTTTACACATCTTGCATTTGGGAATCATTTACATTTAGCTGAAAAAAATATAGTTATAGGTATTTGCCAGTACTGAAATAAGAATTCATCTTTCTGGAAATATGTATCCACCAGAAATTCTCTTGTAATCCAATGATCCATACCCTGATAATGGAGCTGTTTCAAATTGATAGGACTTGTAGTTTTGATACAGAAGTATACCACAAAATACATTCCTGTTTCATATTGGTAACCAGTTTACCAGTTTGTAAATAGCATTTTAGAATCATATGTTTTCTGTGTATTGCTGGTTGATTAGATTATCCAGAATTTGTTTAAATATTGATGGTTTCAAGAGTATTGTATTGCTGTTGCAGTAAACATCGGGGTTGGATTATGATCCCAACATTCAAAAAATATTTTCATGATATTTTTGCTGATTATTCACAGTAACTTAATAAGTTTAGATGTTACCATCAAGAAGTTTTGTATAGGGGTAGTATGAGATTAACCATGTTTTACTAGTGATTACTTCTTGTCTATATATTGATATACAGTAGTTACAGCTTACAGGAATGGATAGGAATAGGAGAATAGCTCTAAGGATAGTTAGCGGTAAATACTAGTTATTGCATTTAGTCTTGTATAATTGTAGGAATGGATGAGGATATTGGAAATGATCATAGGGTAGGTAATAGCCAAGTTAAATCAAAGGACAATGTGGACATTGTTTACTATGAGCTTGTAGCATATTGTTTTTCAATGCAGCAAATCAGAGCACTTCAGATTTAGTATACCTGCTTGAGGTTACTCTCAGGGTACATATACTTTCTAATAAGTAAGGGATGCTGTCACTTGATTGTGTATGCTGTAATGACATGCACTGAATTGATGGCATTAGCATGGATGTCCTGCATGAAAGCCCACTTTCAGCATCACCATAGCATTATACACAGATTATGTCCAATTACTCAGTGCAAGTGGATGTGCCTCTTAGTCATCATGGGAAATGAGTGTGTATATCTGCATGTTTAACCTAACCATTATTGGACATATATCCAGTTTGCTAGTTGGTTCCAGTGCATCCAGCACAACCTTCCTATTTAGGGTCACCATATCTCTGAAAATTACACTTGAATGCATTATGTATACATGTTCCAAGAGCTGAATGAATGGCATATTTATGCTGGCAACTTAAGGATGGGGAGCTGTTGTAGTGCAGAGAGGGACAGGAGAACTGTTGACAAAGACTGTGGACTTTCCTGTGGATAGATGGGCTTATAATTGGGAATTACACCTCAAGAAAATTGGTAAATAGGCCATACATCAGTTGTTGACAAGTGTCACTTTTAAGAAAATCTCCATTCTCAGTTGAGAAGGGTTTTTCACCTGTGTGTATGTACATATCTATGTATTTACGTTGACATAACTAAGGGGGCTCATAAATCAGTGACTGCCCAATTGTTGTATATGGCACCAGACATGTTTAGCAGTTGACTGCTGGTAAACCCTATATGTTGTGGATCATTTAGTAGTTCCAAGTATGATGAATAATTAATTAGCTTGTTGGGAAACAGTTACTGTATTGAGTTTAAACATTTCCACATCATTTGCCACTATTTCTTCTGCTCAGCTGGTCAGTAACTATCAAAATGCTGAAGGATACCACATAATTTTTCTACTGCCAGGCAGGAAAGAAAATTTATATAGATTTCTATAGATAATGTATATAAATGTATATTGCTAACAAAACATATGTAACTGGAAATTATCACATGCTACTTAGTGTGGAGGAGTGTGGATGTGTTGGAAATGAAATGTTTGAAGACAGGATGTGGTGTAAGGTGGTTCAGGAGAGTGTGTGGAGGAAGAAGTTGAGTTCACGTGAATAAAGATGAGGTAATAAAGTTTAGTAGGGAGAAAGATGGTTTGCTTTGAGTGTGAGTTTCATTGCAGAGAACCTGAAGGAGATAGGGTGTTTTAGATATTCATGAGTGAACTCAGCAGTATGTTGTTTGGGAGCTGAAGTATACCATATGGTGGGTAAGGAGGAAAAGTCATTGGAGCATCAAGGAGTGTGTAGAAAGAGAGGTTATTGTTTGAGAGGGTAAAGACAGGTTTATCTGAAGGTGTAGTAGGTCCTACTGGTGCTGTATTGATGCAAGTCATGGGCCCTGAATGTGCAAGGTAGCATTGGAAATGAAATTCGTAAGGACAATGTGTGATGTGGAAGGTTAAGTAAAGAATGACTTTATGAGAGAGAAGTTTGTTTGTATGTGGAGTATGTTTAATAGAGCTGACCACAGTGTGCTGAAGTGATTTGAACATACTGAGAAGATGAAGAGGAAAAACTGACTTAAGGGGTTGCATGTCACAAGTACAATGACAAAGGAGGGGTGGCAGACAAAGAATGAGATGGAAGGATGGGATGAAAGAGTCATTGAGTTATTGAGGCCTAAATAGCAGGAGTAAGTCCTTTGTAGGATAAAGGAAATTGGAC
This sequence comes from Panulirus ornatus, assembly GCF_036320965.1. Taxonomy (NCBI): domain Eukaryota; kingdom Metazoa; phylum Arthropoda; class Malacostraca; order Decapoda; family Palinuridae; genus Panulirus; species Panulirus ornatus. Next base: position 63,381,347 of record NC_092242.1, read on the forward strand.
TGATATGGTGAGCATATGCAAGGGGCAAAGTGCTGTCAGTGGGCTGGACTAAGGCATATGAAGTGGTCAGGAAACCATCCAGAAATCTTTGAGGTTTGGCTGTGGATAAAGGAGCTCCATTTTGGTGCATTTTACATGACACCTAAGAAGTGGGTATGTGCTAATGAGTTCATTTTCTTCATCTTTTTCTGGCATTACCCCACTAGTGCAGGAGACAACAAACAAAAATAGAAAAACTGTTTATGTGATACATATATCATAGATTAGTGACCTCAGATAGAAAAATATCTACAAAGAAAGAGTGAAAGGGTAAGAAAATACATAACATTACTTGTACTTTAATTACAGGTAAATAAAGCCATGGAAAGTGATGGAGTATGATTGTTTACATTACATAATATATGTATACTCATGTATGATGAGACTATGTATACAGAGCATGGATAAGACAGAAATATGACTTAATTCTTTTTGTCATAATGTTGACTAACCTGGAAGAGTATTTGTATTCAGGATGCAAATTGGGCACAAACTTGGGAGAAACATGATGGGGACATTGATCATATTTTGCAATTTCAGTGATGTGCATACAGTTAATGCCAAAGAATTCCTTCTTTACCGGTTAGATTCCTCAGTTTGCTTTTACAATTATTGCTAGTAATGAACTGTTTGCTCTTCATGCCTTTTTTCTGAAATAATTGTGTAATTTCTCTAGATTTCTCAGTGAGTTTAAGATGTAATCATAGCAATATTTGGTTTAGTGGTAACCAAGGAGCTAAAGACATTAATTGAGTGCTCTTATTTTTTCAGGAAAAGGAAGCCAACAAGAAGAAAGGCCGCTCAAAAGAAGGTAACATGTAAATTCTGCTAGATGACTTGCTTTAGTATGGTCAGGCACTGTTGCAGATACACATTGCTTACATAATTTTTCCACAAGTTATAACAATAAGCTGACACATGTACTGATCTTCATGAACTCTTCCATGTACTTTACAGTGGATTTGGATTTAATACTAGATTCATAAAGTGCAATAATGTTCATAGTTATCGAGTTCCCAGATGCTGATTTTACTTGAACAGTTAACATTCTACATAGGCCTTCCTCACAGATGCATTTCTGGAAAAATGTATAAAACAAATCCACACATCAAACCAAATACAGTTGTAGGTGGAAAAATAGAGATGTCTCCCTGATATGTCCCAAAGTTCCTGTTTTTCTTACCTATCATGGAAAGAAAATGTCCTATAATTTTGTAGGGAAGAAATACACATGGAACTTCAGCTTTAAGGCATCTGTTTCTGATTTTGATTTTCCACCGAGATCACCAACAATTTTCTATTTCACCAATGAAAGATTATCTCATGTCATATTTGTAGTATCAAGAGGGCATGACTGAACCTCAATATTTTTAGTGTTCTCTGCATTCTTGGTTTTAGTCAACATATGCTAGTTCAAGAAGGCAGCAGACTCCTTAAAATGTCATTATGTGATTTAAGGTTTGCCGTAATTTTGAACATTACTTTTGATGTCTTCACTGGCATACCATGATTCAGTAATATAATCCAGACAGTGGCATGATTCAAGAATGTAATCCTAAAAGTGTTTTTTCAGGAATAAGAAATGATATAAGGTTATCATATGTCTTATGTAAGAGGAAAAGTGTCAGAGTGGCAGGAAGGAGTGAATGGAATTGCAGTTGAATTTTTCACAACAGTGGATGATAGTGCTGTTGACTGGTTTTGTCAGTCTTCAACATTTGTATGGCCTAAGGTGAGGTACCAGAGGACTGGCTAAATGCATGTAAGGGCATGGGAAACACGAGTGAATGTTTGAACTGCAGAGGTGTAAGTCTATTGAGTATACCAATTAAAGTTTATGGAAGAATTGTGATTGGGAAGGTGTTGGCATGCAATGAGCATCTGATTGGGAAGAAGCAGCATGGCTTTAGGACTGGTAGAGGATGTTTGTACTAGGTGTTAACTCTCTGAGAGAAATACTTGCAGAAAGAGGGATTTGTATGTAGCATTTACAGAAAAGGAAAAGCAAATCACATGGTTGACAGAGATGCCTTATGAAAGGAGCTATGAATATTTAGTGTGTATGGAAAGGTACTACATGCAGTTGAGAATTTTAACTAGGAGAGTTAGGTGCATGTACAAGTATGAAGGGAGGAGGATTCATTGGTTCCCAGTGAAGTTTAATCTGTTTGGGAATGGAATGGTAAAGGATGTGAAAGCTTGGGTCTATCAAGAAGGGGCATCTTTACATTATGATGGATGTTAGGGGGACTTAAAGGAAGTTGAGGTGTAGCAGTTGGTAAGACAGGGTCATTTGAGTCTTAGTTTATTTGGAGCTGACCTTGAGGATGTGGAGTGTTTTAGATACTAGGGAACTGACATGGCTGTTGATGGAATCTTTAGGCCTGGGGTAAGTCATAAATTTGAAAAAGGTGTTAAGGTCCTGGGTGCAGTATGGAGTATGTGGAAGGAGAGGTAAAAGCAAAGATGGGCATGTTTCAAGGTATGATAGTCCCAGCAATGTTGTATGAATTTGAGTCTTAGATACTAATTAGAAAAGAAAGGAAGAGTATGGATGTATTGGAAATCAAATGCTTAGGATGAAATGTGATATGAGGCAGATTGATCTTATAAGGACTTATAGTATCAGAGAAAGTTATGATAGGAAGCGCTGTCTGATTGAGAGGGCTGACTATTCACTGCTGATATGATTTGGGCATATGTAAAGGATGAGTTAGGAAAGACTAACCAAGAAAATATATATATGTCAGAGGTCAAGATAGTAAAGGGAAGGGGTTGTCAAAAAGATGGAGTAAAGGAGGGTTTGCAGTATCGACCTGAACATTCAGGAGAGGTAAAAGCATACATTAAACTGAATGAATTTGATTGATGTCATAACTGGTGAGAGACTTGCTGTCATCAGGTTGAACCAAGGCAGATACAGCACTGGAGAGACCATGGTCTGGGGGCTTGGGCAGTTGATGATTAGCTCTGGTTTTGCAGTTAGATATAAGGAAAACACAAAAGGGAAGAATTTATGAATGAAGCATGAAATAGATCGAAATTTCTTAAATGTTCAGGGTTTTTCTGTTGTGGCAAATGACTTGGTCAGATGTTTCTGCAGTATCACAGACCAACAAATTTGACGTCTACATCCCTTGGTGGGGACCCAGCCATCATTTGCTTGGCTATCCCAGGGTGTGGCATCAGTTTATGACTGGCTGTAAATATGAATGAAAATTTCTGATTTGTGATTCTATTTTTTTATATATATTTGTCAGTGATTTATAATGAATACTGCATATGCTGATGCAGGGATCCCCATTGAATACACAAGATACATTCTTAGAGAAAGAACTTTCAACAAATCAGCTTTTATTGGGGTCACCTTAACATAGTGATAAAGAAATATGATCTTGACAGCATTTTTTCTTACCTGTAAGTACTTACTTTTACACCTTTTAAGTGATACTTTTTCTAATCACCTTTGGTGTATATCCAAGACCAGTGCTTGCACACCTTTTACCAGGTGTTATAGCTATAGATGATTCCAAATTGTTCATAAGATTGATGAGCAAAGTGAGTGAGAGATCAAGCAGTCATGAGTATGTTCAGAGTGCAGTAGTACAAGAAGCTAAGTAGTGATCAGCCCAGAGTGCTGTACACACTGCTTGTCATTGGCTGACCTAATGTAAACAGAAATGGTGGCTGTGACCAGTTCATTTAAATTCATGGTTTTTCACTACACAGAATTACAAGAAAAAACCAAGAGCTCTTTAGCAAATTAGTTTTCAGAAGGGTAGGTATCAGTAGGGTATCCCTGTAGTAGTATCATAACTGGGTATTTTGTCGTGTTATATGTTTTTACATATGTGTTTAGATGATTCTTTTACCATAATGAATGAAGGATTATTACAATACACACCACCTGTACAGTCAAAAGCCACTATAATGCAACAGTAGATATTACATATGATGCAATTAGAATGTGGAACACTGCTATAGATATTTGTATACACCAGTTCTCTCTTTATTTCTGGTTATGAATTGTTTTGTATATCTGGTGCACCAAATGGTGCAAAAATGAATTCTTGGAGATTTTTTAAAGTGGATGATGCATTAAGGAATTTAAATGGGTTGATGCCACATGCATTCTTGAAATACAAACACTAATTTTTTGGATGACACTTTGTGCATCTTTGGAATGCCAGTATTGATTGGTATTTTATATATGGTGCATTGAGCATTATTCATTTAGTCATGTTAGAATGAAAATAAATTCATAGTCAGTATCATAATTGTGATAGAGATACAGGGGAAATATTTTCCCTACGTCATTATCAACATTACATTTTGATATTTTTTACATAATATTATTTTTGAAATGTTATTGAAAGGATTATGTTCAGTATGAATAAAGTGTCAATTAAAACTCAGTGTGTAGGCATCATATTTGAAGGAAAACATAAATTAAACCAAGTCATTAGCCATGAAAGAAAAACACTTGAGTATTTAGCTAATCTCAATCCAGTCACCAAAATTTTCTCATAGATTCTTTCCTATCAATGTATTTATCGGTTACTATATTTCTTTATCAATGAAAAAGAAGTTTTCTTTATATCATTTTTGTGTGCAAAAATTAAATCAAACCTGGGTAGGCAGGGGCTACCCAAGGCCTGGGTGGGGTTGGTGTTTCAGCAGCCCACCAACCCTCCTATCACCCAGGGGCCCCACCCATGATGCTAAACCAGATGTGCACTTGGTCTTTTTAGTTTATTTGATTGATATATCGACTTCACATCTTGTGTACAATAATTTTCAGAGTATAATGGGAAATGATATAGCTTTGCGCATATACTACTTTTCATCTGCTTTATAGATATAGGTTAGTAGAAATAATAAGGATGAATATCAAGCTAATATTATTAATGCTTTGTTGTGATACTGGTACCTTTATTCAACAAATAGTGTGTTAGGAAATCAAATGTGTATTGCTGCTTTATAGCTAGCTATGTATAGTACATATTCTTTTTTCATTTCATAACAGAGAGGTTTGTGTCTGAATTTATAATCACAAATCAGATTTTGTGAACTCCATGGAATGATGAGAACAGTATTCCATTACCTAACTTAAATTTTCTTCAAGTTATATTTTATTAGCCTGAAATATTCACTGAGATTATAAATTTTTCTTGCTTAAATACCCCTTTCCCCATTATCTGTTTCCTTTGTTATGACCACATTGTCAAAGAATATCTGTCTTAAACTCAGGTCTTTTGTCTCTTTTGTTGTAGGCCTCAACTTTATAGCAGAGATTGGGCAAAATGCAAATAGGAGTCAAAGTATTGAAATAGTTGACTTAAATATCTTCATAAGAAAATATTGCATATTCATGGGGCTTAAAGGCATGGGATTATTAAAAGGCTCTGAATCAGAAGTAGCACAAAGGCTCAAGATATATCCAGATCCTGGTTGTGGGCTGGACTAGGCCAGTACACTCCATTTGTCCTGATACTCACCCTGTCACATTTTATTAGTTTATTTTGGATACTATTAATCAAAATTGAATATTCTCTTTCTTCATAAGTAAGGATGATTTTTGTGATAAGTTTGTTGATTGCTATTAATGCACAAAATCTATCATTGGTTGAAATTGGAAATTGAACGTGGCATAAACATTTTATGCATACTAATTATATTGGCTCTTCTGCTGTGTTAATGATCAAGGTTAAAAAGTTAGACATGTCATCCTGAGATTACTCTGCTTCCTTGTCATATTTTTAACATTCATTCCAATCCTTTGTTATTTCCACTTTCCTCATCCAGTATTTGATATCCCATTTCTGCTATATCATCTTCTCCAGTGATATCATTACCATACCTTTATCTGTTGTCAGCACTCAACAGTATTTTTATGACTTTCCTATTCTTCTTTGATATCTGGCCTTTGCTTTGTTACCTTTTCTTCATTTTTCCACTGTCTGATTTATACTACATGGTTTCTTTTCATATTTTGCTGCCGAGTAGTAATGTTTCACTGCTTTAGAAAGATTGCTCCCTTCCATCACAGTAAATTAACATTATTAGACTTACATATGCTTGCCAGGTATCTTCTTGAAGCTTTCAGTACCCAAAGATATAACCTGCTAGCCAATGGGTCATTTTAATAGTTTAAGAAATTGGTGTCTTTCAGATTGATGGCATTATATATGTTATATGGCAGCAGCCTTTTTTTTTTTTGTATAATAATGATTATTTACTTTTTGTATGGCAGCAACTTTTTCATATCATAATGATGATTTGGGAATTGAATGAAGCACCCAAATATTATCAGCTTAAGATAAATCAATATCTTTGGCTGTATTGGGTGTTTCCACTTCATCTGTCAGACCTGGCCATTTCTTTGCACACACCTGTTATATTTATGCACATAACCTGCACACTCCAGCCTATTTATGGAGTCAGTATAATTAGCTTATAATTGATAGTTTCAAAGGGACTTTACTTCCAGAAAGCAAGTTAAAGGTCAGAGATGTGTCAGTAGTTTCTCTGACAACAAAAAGACAGTTCTCAGGGTTGGGTTAATTTTTATCATTGTATGAGGTAGGTAAAGTTTGTGTGAATACTGCTTAGTTGTTAGGATGCCTTTTGTAACATTGTTTGGTGAAGCACACACAATCACTGTCTCTAAGACTAACTAAAGCACCCCTTCCCTCCCCTATTGCACAATGGTGGTGGTTGTACTCATCTTCTGACACCACCTTGGGGTGAGTCTCAGTCAGCTGGTGCATGTCCTGCCTGATGATTTGACGTGTGTGTGTGTGTGTGTATGTGTAGCTCTGTGAAACAGGACACTTTCAAACAGCCTGAACAAGATGCTTATGGTGAATTCCTTTCTCGTTAGTACTAAATAAGAATGATTTTGAAATAATTTCTAATGTAGTATGACTCTTGGACATGTTACATGTTAGTAATTTTTCTGGTATTTCCTAAATATGTATGATGCATTACATGATTGGATATTTCTTTAGAAATATAGATGTTTGTGATGACATGGTACAGAAATAGTTCCTGAATTTGTGGCAGAATTACACAGCATGACTCGTCAATATATGTGTAGAAGGCTTTGTTTTCAACTTATTATAATTGATAGTATGTACTGAATGTTTTAGGTTTGATTATTAGTGTATAGCTCTTCACAGGAACTTTTTAAAATGCAAGTATCTTTTCAGTATTATGTCTCCCATAATGATGTTGTAAAACCCCAGGGGTACAGCATTTTATATTTTGTTATTGAAAAGGAAGGTAATTGTAGGAGTGTTTCCAGTTGATCAGGATTAAATATGGGCGGACCTAAACTTGTGAAAGTATGATTATGATTTAGGTAGTAATGTTGATTACTATGTAGACACATGATCATTCCTCTTTTATTAGTCTTTTATTAGTCTTTGGGGATCTGAAGCTAATTCTTTCTCTCAAGAAAATAATAATAAGTTTGTAAGTTTATAGAAGCTTCTTTGTTTCTTGTATGTAGAAAAGAAGGCTATGAATGCACTGCTTACTGGCAATGGGTCTATTCACTCTTCTTGGATTCCTCATAATTCTAGTCGTAAACTTTCAAAGATAAGGGAGACATAGCTTGGATAGAAAATTTACAATGTTAAGGGCTCGGCTTGGACAGTGATATACTCAGCCATTTCTGATAATGATAACAATGATAAGAAGAAGAATACATGATAATGATAATAATGATGATTAATAATAATAATAATGATAATAATAATAATAATAATAATAATAATAATAATAATAATGATAATAGTAATAATGATAATGATGATAATCATGATATTCAGAAATACATTCTTTTATATAAAAGGACTGTGCTGTGTGTATTAGAGAGGTGATAGTTTATGAAATATTATAATTAGAAAGCAGATTGCGATTACATTACATAGTAACTTTATCCCTATATTACGCATGATTTATGTTTCTTGTTATATTGCATGCCTCTCTGCCAGTTTATGTTGGCTTCCCACATGCAAAGCAGACTGAATTTGTAGCATGATGCCTAGCTACTGTCCTTTAGCTCTGTGGTCAGAAACCGTGTAGTTTCCAGTGAGGACCAGGTGGGTCCCCTCACAGAAAGTTAGTCTATAGTATTGTTTATGTAAGTACTACCAGCTGAAAGAGTGGCATCTAAAGTATTGGTCATAACTTTAGATATACTTTACTACAGAAAATGTTCACAGTAACTTGTTTTTATGTAAGGAATTTACTTGAAAGCAGTTCATATCTTAACAACAGTGATCTTTATTTTGACATATTTGGATTGATAGTGCTGTATTACCCATAGGAATTGATGTTTTGTCATTTTTTATGGCAGTACTTCATTTGTTTTATTGGATACAGTTTGATTTATCAGTGTGCCATAGAGCTGTCCCTGCATAGACTTTACAACAGTTTTACTGGAAGTTATACCCAATCTTCAGTGTTGTATTTTACAGACCAGTAACATGCACGTAGGTACTGAACTTAACAAATAAGAACTGCATAATCTTAAAAGTTTAAGTTAACACTGTGGCCATTTCACAATGCAGTGGGAGCATGTATAGTGGGTTTCAGTTATTGTCAAATGACTTACTATGTGTGAAAACTAATTTCAGTGGAATTATTTAATGCATTCTTTTGTGTATCTGATAGTATGGATACTCTGTTGCATTTTGCCAATTTTTATCTTGTGCATGATTAGATTGTGGTAGACATTTATTACATATATTTCACATGAGTAATTTTGTCCTAAACTTGTAGGAAGACTGCTACAGTTCATTGTAGCATTACATGAAATCTTTTTGTAGCAGGATGTGTCCTGTTACTTATACATACAGAATACATCACACATTTCATAATAGAAGAAAAAGCATACTTCAGTCATAAGAATAAGTGAAAACTTATTATATTCTTTTGATATTCTTGTTTTTTGTGGTAACTTTTTATTTAGTATAGTAGCCTCTTCTTATGGTATACTGTATAATGATAAATGAAATATGAAACGTTGATTTTTCCCTCTGCAAATCACTGGAGTCCTGAGTAGCAATTATACAGACATGAAAACACTGCACCCTTCACAGATGTGGGTGCTAGCACCAGAAAATAAAAGAAAAAGCAAAAATGTTTTGCTGAAAAATTTATTCCTACTTATTTTCTACGAAAAGAAAATGCATATTCAGATTTCCAGCTTAAGCATACCCTTAGAATGTAAATATATCTGTCTTCCCTTTTGTGTTGAACAGTTTTGCATTAGTTACTTCCTCTGATCACTGAATTATTTATTTACGCATTGATTTAGGTGATAGGGAGGACTTATTTTCCATGTTATCCCAACAGGATGCACTTAATGTAAATATGATTAAGTGATATTGCACAAGTTCTTCTTAGGAGTTATACATAGAAAATGGAGATAGACAGTCAGGGTTTGCATTCTTATCTCACTTGAAATATCTACAACCAGTCATTAATCACCACGTCCAGATATTATACTTGGCTTCCATTATATTGAATGTCATTACCCAATAATTATCATATGTAACTGACACTGAAACAAGGTTTGTGAGTATTTTATTGTGAGTTCCAGTTTGAATGAAACACTGAATATAGTTGCCATAACTGATGAATCAAATGAAACTTCCCATTAGAATGCAGAATCCTAGATTTTAAGCCTGTACCAGAGTCTTTATTTTTATGGTAAATGATAATTGATTGCAGAAAATATGACATGGTTTATTTTCACCCAAGACTGCAAGTCTAGAACTTAAGACCTTTAGTTGTTGAATTCATGACTCACTTGGTCAGCTTAAGATCCACTTTTGTAAAATCCCAAGGCATCTTGTGATTAAACCTAAGGCCTACTGTTTAATACTTCTCTGCCTCAGATTGTTGAACTTAGGACTTGTCGTAGTTTAACCTGACAACCCATGATTTTTTGATACAAGACCTGTGATTGTGGAGCTGCAGCACCTCCAGCTGATCTCCGTTCAGGACCCAAGATCATTTTCCTTAAAGTCTGTTTAAACTTGCGTAGTATGGCACACATATGGGGATGCTTTGTCTGTTTTCCATCAGTCAGCAGAAATCACACCCTGATTCAGTGAAACTGCATTTGACCTGACTTTTTAAGATCAGGTCACATGTATCCTACTGTATATTGTAATTCATACTGTTGTTTCCCTGCATCTAAAGAATTGATTGGCATAAGATCCATAGCTTTGTTTTGGATTTTGTTTCAGTTATGCCTCTTAGAGTAGGGTTTGACCTGGAACTTATTAAGGCCCAGAACTTTGTGAAAACACAATATTTGGTCATGGAACTCATTAAGAATTATTGATATACCAAGCAGTATATCTGCTTATTTACTCTCAGTAAGTATACTTTACTCAAGGTAACAGGAGTGTTCCATGGAACACCCTTCAAGTGATCATTTACCTTAGATATACAGCACTAAAGTGAGAGCAATTGGTACTGAACTTGAGAAATATTAAGATGGCACTTAAACCTCTCTCATAATAGAAATATTTGTTTTACCAAGTTAGGATTTAGTAATTTTGATCATTCTAATAACTGAAGTTATTAATAATATCATCAAAGTAGTCTCCCAGGTATTAGACTCATCCCACCCCATTTTATAGTAAAAGAAAAAAAAATTTAAGCTTAAAATTCTTACCACACTAATTTTTTCCAAGAATCCCATTTATTGGCTGGATAAACTTCCTTTGTGAATCAGAGCATTTGGTACTGAGGCCATAGTCCAATTATTGAACATGAAATCTAACCCAGTTCGAGAATATCAAACTTTGTTCCGAGATGTTTAACCTTAGTAATCTGTGCATTGCATCCAAACTAAACTAAATGTTGTATTTAGACCCTGGATATTGTATGAAGGCAGATTGCCAAACCTGACCACTGATTTTTTTAATTCAAGGCTTTGAGCCAAGAGGCAGTTCCAGACCTTTTTGGTTTTCTCTGAAATTTTGTGTGAAAGGCAGTAAACCTGTTTAACTGCAATCCACTAAGGGACGAATTGATAATCTCATCTTTTGGATGGCAAATCATTTATCTCATTCAAAGAGTATGGTATTACTTTAGTCATTTATAATAGTAATATGACAAGTCCTTTGTATAAGAAACCAAGACAAAGCTATAATCATCAAAACATTGTGAAGGCTGTAGGATTATCATATTTTATTGGTTGCAGGTAGTAAAACCATTCAGTGTATAATGTTTAACATTTCATATAGCTTGTTAACCTTCCTTGAAAGTCATGTAATTGTTTTCCTTTTTGAATTTACCCCCATTAACAGTAACTGATATATATGATTTCTTTACGCTGCAGTGATGATTCATGAACCTGCAGTGTTGATTGAGGGTGTCTTATTCCGTGCACGTTACCTCGGCTCAACACAACTTGTCTCAGAAGGTCAACCCACCAAAACCACTCGCATGATGCAAGCTGAAGAGGCAGTTTCACGCATCAAGGTAAGTTTGAAAGAGGTGGGTTTTTATAAGGTAAGTTCATTAATGTATAGGCCTCCTATGTAAACTTTGGTTTATGAATATAGTGATATATCTTAGATAAAGAATATTTGTCACTTTATGAAATGACATGAGTCAGTTACTACTGTGTCTCAGATTACTGGCTGCTCAAAAGGTGAGGTATTTCATGTGGCTATTTTTAACAAAAAGCTGAACCTCATAGATATTGTATGTGATAATGATGATCAAAAAAGGTATCAAGGGAAACAAATTTTACCAACTTTATTACTGACATACCTATGAATTTATGTTTTGACTAAAACTTGGGTGCTTTTCGTTTTCACTGTCTTTCTCCAAGGTAGCAAATGTTAGACAATAAGAAAAAATTGAGATTTCTCTGGAATTGCTAAAAATTTTACTAATTTTTGTTCTGCTTCTCCTCATGTTTATCAGATATTTAGTTGCTCACACCATTTGCCTAATACAGTAGCGATGGCAGTTATGGAAACTTAATAACTGAGAATCATTTTGTGATAGCTCATAAAACTTGTATCAAAAACTACTTGTTTTAGTAAAGAAAATCATAAAAGAGAAATATTGTAAAATGATCTCTACAGGTGCCACAGTTTTCTGTAGTGCAGTAAGATTGACATGGGTGTACCCTTCAGTGTAATGGCTGTATTGTGTATGTGTGTGTGTGTGTGTTTGTGTGTGTGTGTGTGTGTGTGTGTGTTTGTGTGTGTTTGCTTACAAAGTAAGAAATTTGCTTTAAATGTGATGAGTAGTCGGAGTTACACACATTCATAAATTTAGTGATTAACTAATGATATAATTTGTAAAGTTTGCAGTATTTTATATGTGCTTCATATGGAAGCATATTGTGATAAACCACTCCAGCAGAGTGTCTTTATAATTGGAATGCCATACCTGGACTGGTTTCTTCACAGAATAAAAGATCAATATTATTTAGGCATGTTCAAGTTTTGGATTGTCTTGTAGTGTGTAGAAAGCTAATATGAAATGACTGTAACTCCATTTATGTTGTATGTGCTTGAATTTCAATATTTTTATGTTGAATGTGGTTGAAATAATTTTGTTAGTAGATAGAAATGGATCTTTGAAATTGAAAAATAACATTAGCCTGGGTCATTAGACCAAAGCCAGCATACATAAGTGGAAGTTTCTTTGACTTCATTACAGCCTGAAATCCCTGGGGCTATGAGCCTTGCTTCCATCTTAATCCCACCTGATACAGCTAGTAAGATAACCTTTCTTCAGCAGTATTAAAAGCAGACAAGGACCTTATTGTTGTTATATTATCACATAAAACATTACTGATTTGTTAGAACAGATCTAAAACATCCCTCTAACTTGCCTTGCCATTGCAAGAGTAATTAGATTTTTGCAGCAGTTCATGACTTTCCATCAGTCTTCCCATCTTAATGTTAGTTGTGTTAGGTGGGAAAAGATATTTTGCTTGCATGAATGTTTCTTGTGACACTGTGTTACCACGTCATCACGTATATTGTCATAATTCCCAAGAGCCATTGTTTGACACCCAAAAGTTAATTAGCACAAGTTTCCCCATGTGCAAAACATCCTGAGTGACTTGTCTGTGTGTCCAGGTTCAATGTAAGAGTGCCTCCCTGAATTGCATCTAGATTCTAGATTACCCAAGGCTCATCTGATCAGCCATTGTGTTCACAGTTTTGCATGACTTTGTTATTTGGCAGGGTTGAGTGAGGCTGTTATTAATTTAAAACCTAACAGATGACTGAGTAACTGATACCTTGAATATTTATGACCCACTTAACTTCATTCAAAATTATCATATATATATATATATATATATATATATATATATATATATATATATATATATATATATATATATATATATATATAATAGTAATAATAATGATAATAATTTTGCACGTGATCAAAATGTCATGTATAATAATTCAGACTTTGGTGAGACTGGTCATAGATACAGTATTGGTGTACATGGATATATATATATATATATTTATAGCACATTGCAACATTGATTTGTCTAGCATCACATTTTGAAGCCTCTACCTGCTTTCTGCACAGAGTAACAAATGAAAGATAAAATTTTCTTAACATCAGGGAAAATTACTCACATTGAGGATAGTGATAATTTGCTGACTTGACTGTCATTCATCTTCCATTGCCATTGCCTTGTCTATTCTCATTATCTGGGGGTATGGTAGTTCACTGGTTTCAAATGCATAAAGATATTCTTCACTTACTAATTATAATCAGGGAGTTATGCTGCACAAGAGCATGGACTGTTCTGACCATGGGGACATTTTTGCATGTATTGGTGGTGACTTTATGAAATATTCTTGTTTTCTAATGTCACCTCAGTTATCAGTTCTGACTGAATAAATGTCTGTGGTTATGACCCAAGTTCATGAAATAAGTTTTATAAGATGGGTAACACAGTGGACACAGACCGAAACTATGCCAGTGTTTTTCTTATTTATTCTGCTTACCAGGCAGTGTTAATGTATGTTTTGGTTGGTTATTATTCTTAAATAATTTTCTTGCATTGTCATTATCATGAAAGACTACAGTTTTGATAGTTACAATTGTCATGTGATTCCCAAAGTCCTTGGTTCCGTGCTGGCTAACGTCGCTGCATGTGTGTCATTTGCTGCAACGTGTATCAGTAACTAGCTTTATGGAAGAGAGCTGTTTGGCCTCCCTTTCAGACCTTGTGTTTCATTTTGGCTCAGTCTCATAAAACCATTCTTATAAATAAGCCCAGGGCTTTATAGTGAAGTTGCTCATTGATTATTAAGGTCTGCATCTTGTTCATGTGTTTTGTTATTTATTTTATTTTGCATTGCTTTAAAACGATATATGATTTCACCTGACCCATTGTGTTCCAAGAGACATGTACCAAGTCCCCAGTTACCCCCTCCTCAGCAGTAGATGCAGTAATAACTCATGTAAAGTTAATTCATCTTGTTATAAGTTGTCTACAAATTTGTCATTATTAAGCTGTTTCCACATATATTAAGAATTACTTTACCCCCTAAAGTTACTTCTGAACTTTTCATAATTAATGATGATTCTCGCTACCTAAAGAGTGTGACAGTAGCTAGAGAACCAACCAAAACAACATTCCCCTGTCAGGATGCAGATGATGATAAGGAAGTGCTGGTGGAATGTAACGACCCAGAGCCATCCCTGGGGCCCCAACACTCCCCAAGCCCCAAACATTCACCCCTTCTCCATCACTCTCCCACTTCTTTGCATACACCAAGGGAGTCAGACTCACCAAATGGCTTTAGCTCACCCAGAAGTCAAAGTTCACCAAGAAACTTGAACTCTCCCAAAGGACCTATGTCATCTGGGTCTCTTGCATCTCCATTGGCCCATGAATCTGTTGTTGTTTCACCCCGAGTAGTTCATTCACCACGGCGAGGACATGGGTTTTCCCGTACAACTGAGAACCAACCCTCTCTCAGTACTTCATGGAAACCAATACATAGGATGAGTCAAGGGGTTCCCACCTGCCCTTATATGACTGATGTAAATATTATGCACCCGAGTGTTCCTATTGTGGCTCCATTACCCACTGGTGTATTAGAAGAACCTATTGTATCATCAGATATGGTGACTCTTATTGAACCAAGAGAAGAATCCGTGAATGTGATTGGGGATGATGATGAATATGAAGAGGACGTAGAGGAGGAGGAGGAGGAGGAGGAGGAGGAAGAAGAGGAAAGAGAGGAGCAACAAAATGTTATCAGAGCAGAGGATGAAGAAGTGGACAATGAAGAGGAGGATGATGATGAGGATGATGACGATGATGATGATGATGATGAGGAGGAGGAGGAGGAGGGTGAGAGAGGCAAAAATATTAGCATTGATAGTGAAGACCAGTGCATTGAAGTTCTTACAGTTATCCCAGGTGCAAGTGGGACAACACAGGAGGATCGGGAAGAAGAGTTGGAGATTGATGGAGGTGGAGGGAGCTTGGACTGGGTCTCGGAGGAGGGTGGGGGTCCAGGGCTGGGGCCAGCTGGCACTGTGTTCCACCTTCGTCTTGTGGGGTCCGTGGATGTTGCTGAAGAGTCAGGTAAAGCACCTGGCCGGAAGACAGCTACATGTAAGCGACCCAAGAAGGAAATGGTCATGGAGGCCGTTTCTCATCTAAAGGTGGGTCAAATCTGGTCTTACTGACATAACTGGATCACTCAAGCCTCCTAATGATAGGAATACAAGGAATTGAATGGTGTGATGATTATGAAGTTGATTAGCAAGAAAATTAAGTTATGTTAAGAGTAGAATTTTAATTTTATTATTATTGGCCTGTTTATTAAATTTCAACATGAGATCAAGTTGATATAAATTTTTGAATAATTCTCAGATTTAGAGTAGAAGTAGGATCTACAAACTAAAGATAGATTCACTAAATATGACTTTGTATGGCTGCAGAAACCTTATAGTTTAATCAATTCTGGGAACCTGTTTAAAAAGATTGACTCATAACAGATAGATAGATATGTTAAGGTATGAAAGTTTCAGTGAATCATTTGCAAATTTAGTTGTTTATCAAGAAAATGAAGTTACCTTAGGAATTTAATGTAATTTCTTATTGTTAATGGCCTGATCATTAAGTTTTTACATAAAATCAAGTTGATATATCTTTTTGAATAATTCCCAGATTTACAGTGGAAGTAGTATCTACAAACTAAAGATAGATTCACTTAATATGACTGGATGTAGGGTTGCAGAAACCTCGTAGGTTAATAAATTCTGGGAACCTATTTATAAAGATTTAGACTCATCAAAGATAAATAGATAGGTTAAGGTATGAAAGTCGGTAGATTATTTACAAACTTATTAGACCACAGTATTTTAAGTCAAAAACTAGTGATTTTGCTGACCCCTTTATAGTGGAAGGGAATCCATGCAAGCTTGTTTTTAGGCATTTCGAACATCTCATGCCTTTACAATTGCCTGTGTACTCCCATTTCGTAGTTACCTGTGTTCAGTTGACTCTGCATAAAAGATTGATAGAGGAATTAGCTTGCTTTAAGTGTAAGGGAAGTAAGGAAGTAGAAGTTCGGAGTATATATTTTTGCATGGGTTTAAAGTTTCATGGAAAGTGGTTGCTGAGAAGGTGATGGAGAAAGTTGAATGGGTGCATTTATGAAAGTTGTATATGTATGTACAAATAAAAGAAAATTTCATGCTCATGCACAATCAAACCTTTGCGCATTTATGAGATTACTTGGATGAGACCCTTCTGATTCACAGAATTCTTCTCTTCAAACCTCCAGTTAACTAACAACCTTTTTGATTGTGTGTATCCTCTCAGGTAGTTTTATTAGAGTATTTTAATCATCCCCCTCATCTTTTTCTTAACATATTCATATCAAGTGATTTCTCTATCTTTCATTCTAAAGACTGCTTTTGATATTCCTAGAATTTTCTGGTTCCTCACTTTTTCATTCTTTATTTCTTATCTACTTGTTGATAGTGCGTATCCTTAGCATGCTTTCTATAGACTCTTCTTCTGAACACTGTATTATAGCTCAGCATATGTTAGTTTATTTTGCACTATTTTCAGATAACCTCACTGCATTTCATAGGTGTGACATGAAAGTAATGAAAGATCAATGAATAAAGAAAACAAGAACAGTTGAGGCATGGTAGTCGACATGAATTAAGAATGAAGCAGAATTGGAAACTACATAATGAAAACCAGTTAATGAAGTTTAGGAAAGATATATTTACCTGTTAACATAATTTCCCCAAGACCCCTTACTAAGAGAGGGTCTGGTTGTACATACAACCTCTTTCCAAGAGCTTCTGCAGCTTCACAGCTGCATTACTTGCAGTAGCAGAGAAATTATCAACCTCTGTGGAGTGAGAACTTTTTTGATGAGACTGTGCTCCCAATGGTACAACCTTCGTCACTCAGACTCAATCTATGCTGAGAGGCAAGGCATGTCTGTGGTTGATGGAAAGCACAATTAAATAAGCAAGGTGCCAAAAAGTGTCTTAGTTAGATGCTTTTTTTTCTGACACCTTGTAATTTCTTATGTCTATAGTTACAAAATTCACCCTTTTTGTGTGGAGGACCACCAAATTCATCAAAGTGGATACACATTGCTCTACTTGTTATGTACCATGGGACCATGCCCAAAAGAATTCCTGTTGGAGGCCCCCCCCCCCCCCCTCTCTCTCTCTCTCTCTCTCTCTCTCTCTCTCTCTCTCTCTCTCTCTCTCTCTCTCTCTCTCTCTCTCTCTCTCTCAGATTGAATAGCTCCTCCAATCACTGCCTTACTGTTCTCTTGTCCCAGGAACTAAGGTAGCAGTAGTATCAGAGGAGCGATCCATAGGCAATTCTCTCTGCTCCTCAGCCTCTAACAATTATTATATCAGGCGAAAGGAGGAGAGAAGAATGTGTAGCAACCTGCCATGCTACTTGCCTAGTGAACCTCGTCCCTCTGTTGATCATATCTCATCTCTATGCTGAGAGTAGGAGGTAAAAGATGAATGATAGATCATATGCATCATCAGAACACACCAGCAGGTGACAAAAACATGAGGATTACCAACTAACACCCAACCAGAATGGATCAAAACCACTGCTAGCAAGAGTATGATGATTACAGTAATACAACAAACACATGGAAACCTTTTTTAGTAGAAAACCTAAACCAGTTAGACAGAAAGCACAGTAAACAAGATAATAATGAAGGGAGACACTACTCTTAAGTACACCTTGTCCTCTGTTTACACTCAAGATGCACTCCTGAAAACTTAAGTTATCAAAAGAGCATGAATCCAGGAAGTATGATATTGCAAATTGGTGATTCATGCCAAAGCAGAAATTTTCTGACATCATAACCTAATTAGAGCAAATATTAAAGGCATAATAATTAAATAGATCCTTACATAATATAGATAAAAGTATGAAGAGGTAGTTACTGAAGACAAATTATATAGTGGTATAATATATGATGATACACCTAATCCATGCTTAACTTTGGAGATGCACACCTGGAGCACAATTTATGATAAATACTAGATTGTGAATCCGATTTTACCATAGGATTCAATGGAATAAAGGGGTTGGGGAGGGGTTACATTCCTTTAGGAGAGTTCTCAACATAATTTTCATGCATAAAAGTTAATGAAATGTCAAGAGATGTGGCACAGTTCAAGTAAATATTGATTTAAGTATTTGAACAAAATATAAGGCTCAGAATGTTGCATGTTAGTATAATATGTATGATGTCTGGCACCAAAATATGTAAGAGACGGTACACCTGAATCTCGGCTCACCCACCCCACAGCCTATTTTTATTTGCTTCTTTAAGACATCTTTAAGTGGCAAGTTCATATAAAATGCACCTAATTACATAGTGTTAAATGTATATATGACATAAAGGTGAAGTGAATGAAGACATTACACAAACAGACATGAGCAATCCTCATTAGAAGTAGACAGTCTGGCCCAGAGGGTTTTGGTGAAGAGAGTAATATGTAATATGGTCCTAGAAATCACTTGATTTTGTTGAGATTTACCCAAAAATTTGCTGGGTAGCCCTTAGATCTGCTGGATTTGATGAATTTTCTGCAAACTTGATGGCAGCAATTCAAGTTTTTTTTTTGCAAGTCTTTTGATGAAGATTATCCCTCATCTTTCGCTACATCCAAATCTCAAAATATACTGAATTTGTGTTCCTGGAAAAGTCTTTGTATCTCAATAATTCATAGCTGGAGTATGTTGTGACATGGATCCAAAGAAGTAACATTCTTCCCCCAATCAATCCTTATATGGAACAAAAAATATTTGTTTTGAATAGTTTCTTATAAGACTTTGGTGTTCTTTCACCATGTTAGTGAAGTGTGAATAAATATACATGAAAGATCAGGTAAATGTGGCATTAGCTGAGAAAAAACATTCATAATTTTTGCTGTTTCCCATGTTAGCAAGGTAGTGCCAGGAACAGATAAAGAAAGGCCTCATTCACTCACATACATTGTCAAGCTTCTATGCATAATGCACCAGAACCACAACCCTTATCCACAACCAAGCCCCACAGGCCTGTGGTTTCCCCAGTGCTTCATATACCCTGGTTCAATTCACTGACAGAGCATCACCCTTTTTTACCACATCATTTCAGTTTACTCTACCCCATGCACACCTTTCACCATCCTGCATGTTCAGGTATGAAGCACTCAAAATATTTTTCTCTCCATCCTTCTATCTTCAAGTTGGTCTCCCTCTTCTCCTTGTCCCCTCCACTTCTGACACATATATCCTCTTTTTCATCATATTATTTATTCTCACCATATGTCTAAACCATTTCAGCACACCCTCTTCAGCTCTCTTAACCACACTTTTCTTATGACAACAACTCTCTCTTACCCTTTTATTGCTTATTTGATCAAACCCTTTCACCACATTTTCCTCAAGCATTTCATTTCCAGCACTTCTACTCTTTTTTGTACATCCTCATCTGTCGACCATGCCTCACATTCATATAACATCATGAGGACTATTATACCTCAAATATACCCATTTTCACCCTCCCAGAGAACGACCCCTCTTCTCACACATTCGTCAATGCTCCCAGAGCCTTTGCCCCCTCACATGCTCTATGAACCACATCCACTTGACACTATGAGCCAAAGAGGTCAAGAATCCAGGCTGTGGAAATGAGCTGTTTGAGAAGAGCATGTGGTATGATTAGATGTATTGGGGTAAAGAAAGAAATGAGGGGATGTACGAGAGATTTGGTATGGCTGGGAATACAAGGGGTTGAGTTGTGGAGTAGTAGAGTAGGTGAAATGTAATATTTTGAGGTGGTTTGGGCCTGTGGAAAAAATGCAAGATGGGGAGGTTACAAGGAGAGTGTGTGATAGTACAATTAAAGGGGTTAGTGTTAGATGAAGACCACCTGTGACATGGAGAAATAGAGTGGAAGTGTGCTGGAGGGAAAGAAATGGTGGAATAATATATGGAATGGTGTATGAGAGGGAGGCATGCAAGGACAGGGATAAGTGAAAATTTATTTTGCTGTGGCCACCCCATTAACTGAAGTTCCTGGAGGAAGTGGGCATCAGAGATATAGATGGATATACAAATAGATAGATAGACACCTAACCGTGGTTCAGCAAGGAAAGAGGTGGAGACTGAAGAAAATGGCCAAGACCTTGAGGCCATCAAAAAGAGAAAAGCAGAAATTTAAAGTTAATAAAGGAAAAATTATACCAAATCAGGTTGTTAGCAGTGTGGTAATGAGAACTTTGACTGCAAGAGTTAGAAAGCCGATGATGTTCATAGTATTGAAAGAAAAAGTAAATGATTATCAACATCTTTTATGGTCACTAAGTAAGCATGCTGAAATTGATAAACTTGAGAGAATTTAGAAAGATTTTCAAAGTAATATTGAGGAAATGGGGCACCAAAATTACCATGAAAGATTGAAAGCACTCAGTATATCACCAAAAAGACACCTTAAATGTGTTGCATATTCTATATGATTGTTGATTTATTCTTTGCCTGCTGTATTTTTAAGATAATTTAACCTAATCCCACTTTGGAACTGAGTGCTTTATTCACTGAACTGCATGCCCATTCACATGCCCAACACTTCTTTTAGCATCTACATGTTTTGCCATGTATCATATATTTATTTCATCTTGTAAATACTAATACAGTAAAACTTCTGTGATCTGTAATCTGAGACAATGAAACAGTCAAACGGACATATGTATTTCAATTTTGATTGGTGATTCAAGTACTCACCACACAGTGTTTTGTGGTACTGGTGGTTATTTACCATCTTCCATGTATTTCTGGCATGGTGTTGTATGCTGGCCTTGCACATTTGTGTATTTTGTCCACCCTTGATTACTGTTATGGTATTGTTAGCAATTGCCTGACAGATCTTAAAAAGCTATCTATTTCTTGCATAAAGCATAAGAGGAACGTGTCAAACCTCAAAAAGAAGATAGACTTGTGCAAGAGTCTGTCTAAGGGCAAGTCTGAGGAGGCAATTATGGAGAACTTTACTGTCAGTATGATGACTATATTTATCACATCATCAAGCAGCAGATGATCGAGGCATTGATTATCACAACTTTGCTTACATATATTGGTATTTTCTCCTTGTAAGATATTTACAAATAAGTAAAATATTTTAAAATGTAAGGTAGAAAGTTCCCCAAAACTTCTGTGAGGGTTAGCGGGTGGAATAAGCTTGAGTCCTTAGTTGAGCACGTCATTTCCTGCCAGGAGGTCAGTCTCAAAGTTGCCACTTTTGTATGCAAATCTCTGCGATTTGTGCAGTTCAGGTAAACCTGCTAATATGATTTTTGTATAACTCACTGTGTTTGCATTTGTAAATATGGCATCTAAATGACCAGCAACATCTTTTCCTACCCTAGAACCAGCAGTTAAATGGAAGAGAACATCTCTGACCTAAGAAACAAGGCTAGAAATCTTATGGCTTGCTAATGCTGGTGAAGGAGCATCAGCGCAATAGAAAGTATGCCAAAATTTCAGCGAGGGTTGGTGGATGGAGTAAGCGTGGGTCATGGGCGGAGTGTGCCACATTCCCATCAGTAGGTCAGTCTTGCAGTTACTACCGTTATGTACGGATCTGTGCTACAGATCTTAATGTGATTTTCCTGCATCTGCTGTGTTTGTGTTAGTTACTATGGCATCCAAACATCTAGCAACATTTTCTCCTATGCCAGAACCAGCAGTTAAATGAAAGAGAACCTCTCTGATTGTAGAAGCAAAGCTAGAAATCTTGCGCCATGCTGATGTTGACGAGGGAACATCAGCGTTTGGGCATGCGTACAACCTGGTTGAATCTTCAATCTGTACCATAAAGAAGAATGTAGAGAAAATTTGAAGTGCTGCCATCCACTCTCCTCCTCAGTCTGCCAAGGTAACCACAGGGGTTAGAAATCCACTTATGCAGATGGAGAAAGTGCTCTTGTAATACAAAGAGCATGAGGTGAAGAAGAAAAGCAGCCTTAGCAACCTTCATCTCAGGTGTACATCTCTGAATGTTTAAGAGCATTTATATAAAGAAGACAATGTAGATGAGCCAGAGCCATTTCAAGCAAGGAATGATGACTAGATAGGTTTATTTGATGTCAGAAGCTGCATGACATGAAAGTGATGGGATAATATGTTAGTGCTATATATGCTTTCTCTTTGTGCAAGTTTTTTGCAGATTATAACCCCCACATAAAATGAGGGATGGGCAATTTTTGAATTTTTCATTATATATAGAAATATCAAATAACTGTATTTTTGTTATCCAAAATGGCCAGTTTCTCCAAGCATTTCAGATAACAGAGGTTTTTCCATACATCAGCTGGAATATTATATTCTTCTAAAAAGCTTTTTATACTCATCCCACACCATCTCTCACTTTTTTGACACATGTTTTATTCTGTCCCAGGCACGTCACCTGGTATACTTGCAACCACATCTTGAAACTTCCTTATCTTGGCAATTGTTTCTTTTTCTACAAAGAAGTTCATCTATCTTTCCTTTACTTTTCTTCGTATCTCCTGCCAAGTACTTAATGTCTGTAAATAGTTTTATCTTGCCATAATTTTTGTGCTCTGTCAGTTGATACACACCTCATATTTATATACATACCCAAATAGCTTCTTTAAGTTAGTACAGTATCTTATGTTTTATGTAGAGAATTAGACAGTGTAACAGCAGTCCTGACTTTTGTCAGAGAAAATATCCTAGAAACATTTAGAGTTGATTTTCTTGTTAGTTTCCAGTATTGTAGATATCTCGTATATTATTCTTTTGTAGTAACTGTTTTTTCATAATTGTAAACAGTTTTGTTTTATCATGTAGATGAACAATATAGACAGTTAAAGTTATGGGATGTGCTTCATAATTTACAAGGATTTTTTTATATACCATGGCTTTATTTGGTGCTGAATATGGCAGTAAGGGAGAAATTTGAATAGAAAAATGTAAGGAGAAGCAGGGCTGTTGTTGTAATTTATCCAAGAATTAATAGGTTTGATAGTTGATTGGGCGTGAAAAGAAAAGTATTGAGAAACCTAAATGACTGAATACTTCCATGGTTCAAATAGGCACAGAGGATTATTGTAGGAACAGTGTAAGTGATATGGAAGATATATATATACTGGACAAGAATGATCAGTTTTCTTTTTTTTTTAATAATTGATATAGATGGCATTTGCCAGAAAAAAAAAGGGACTGCATGTTGGTTAAAGTGGTTTTTGCAATATTACAGGCTGCAACAAATACAAGCTGTTCTATTAGCTTTTGGGCTTCAGTTTTGCAAGTAACATTATTGAATTTGTTTACTATTTAGCATATGGATTTTTAGATTTTTTTTTTTTTTTTTTTTTTTTTTTTTTTTTGAGAAAAGGATGTAAAGGATGCAGAAAACCATACACCTTCAAGGGTAAGCATAGAATATATATATTTTGTAGAGCATAGGATATAAAAGAGGTTAATAACCTTAAATTTCAGTGGTCAAATAGCAAGGACAGTCCCATCTCTACACTTAAAGATAAGAGTGGAATTGAGGGAAACTGCATTTTGGCAGTGGGAATAATGTTTAGATTGTTTATAGAGGAGGGATTATTTTGTAGAACTGTTGAGATAGTGAAATGGTAAAATCCAGTTAAAATGTGATATCATGAAGTTAGATATTCAGAAATGTAACCCAAATAAATTAAGTCTTCTCATCTTCATGAATTTTTTTTTTAATTAGAATGATGCAGGATACATAGAATATCAAGACTTATTTTGTCTATGCTGTAGGGTCCATGATTACATTGGGAAAAATTTCCATATACAGCAGTGCATTTACAGTCCAAGCTATTGTATCTAATAAAAATTCAGTCTTGTCAAGAACTTGTCATTAATTTCATTTACTGTGACATGAAAGTATGATCATTCTTTTTCACATTTTATTGATATTTTCATGTTACACTTATTACTGTGTGGGAAGGAAGCTTATTACAAGCAGTGAGGAGTTTTTATTGAGAGTAAGATATGTGTGTGAGTAGGTATAGAAGAGGATGAGTGGGTTTCAGGGGAAGTTGTGTCAGTGATAGGGATGTATGATGTCATATACTTGTTTATAGATGAGGTGGGAAGGGAAGTAAATATAAAGGTGTTAGAAAGAAGGCCAAGTGTGCAGTCTGCTGGGGGTGAAGTGGCCTGGGAGGTGTGAGTTGTTATTTGCTGATGACATGGCACTAGTGGTAGATTTGAGTAAGAAAATGCAGAAGTTGATATCTGAGTTAGGGGAAATGTGTGAAAGGAGAATATTGAGAGTAAAAGTGAATAGAAGCGAGTTTATTAGGTTTAACAGTGAAAAGGGGTAGGTTAACTGGGATGTGAGTGTGAATGGAGAAAATTTGGAGAAAGTGAAGTGTAGTAGATACCTGTATGTGGACATGGCAGAAATGGAACCATGAAAGCTGAGTTTAGTCATAGTGTGGATCAGGGGTGAAGGTTCTGGAAGCATTGAGAAATGCATAAAAAGAGAGGTCAGTATCAGTAGGGAGCAAAAACTGGTAATGTTTGAAGGTATTGCCATCCCATTGGTATTGCATGGATGAGAGGTATGGTCTTTTGATAAGAATGTTTGGAAGAGGGTGAATGTGTGGGAAATGAAATGTTTGAGGACAGTATGTGGGATGAAGAGGGTTAATCATGTTAATAATGATAGGGTAATAATGAGGTGTAGAAAGAAGAGTACACTTTATGGACAAAATAGCTGAAGAGGGTTTGCTGAAATGGTTTGGACATATAGATAGAATGAGTGTGGAGAGGTTAACAAAGAGGATAAATGTGTCAGAAGTGGATGGGATAAAGAGAAGGTAGAGACTGAGTTAGAGGTGGAAGAATGGAGTGAACAGGATTGTAAGTGCCAGGGGCCTGAAAGGCATGCATAGGATAGCATGAAGCAGTGGCATATCTAAGGTATGGCAGCTAGTGCAGGTGCCCTGGGCACCACTTGAAGGGGGGCACCACTCAACAGCTTTGTATTTTGAAATATGTTACCTGATTGACATTTTTGACAGGTTGGCATTGTGCGATAAAAAAGAAACTCGCCTACTTTTCAACTGTAGTAATACTTTGCTACTGTCAGTTGCATTACCCCTTCTATGTTACAATTTTGATCAAATAAGTCTTTAAGTATTTAAGAGTTTATATAGATTTAAGTTTGGCCTAACTCTTCAACAGTTTATAATTACACTGTATATATTTTTATGTACATCCACTTTATGTACATTTTTAATCAAGCCAGGGGCACAATTTCAGTGCTTGCCATAGGCACTATTTCCTTTAGATATGCCCCTGTGCATTGGGCAATATGATGCCAGTGAACTGAACCCAGTCATGTGAAGCTCCAAGGGGAAACTAAGGAAAGGGCCTGTGGGAAGTGATTGTGGATAGGGGGCTGTGGATTCGGTGCATTACACATGGCATCTACAGAATGGATGTAGAAAAGAAGGCCTTTTCTTCTGTTGTGGACACAACCTTGCTAATGAGGGAAATGGCAAAAATGATGAAAGAAAAGAAAAGAAGTTGTAATAGAAGTTAAAGAAAATATTTTGATTTTATTATTCCCAGAGAAGTCTCAGTGGAATATTTAAAAGTTCTTCATCCTATTTTATGTGCATTGTAAATACTATGTAGACAGGCTTTATGGCAAACATCTACAAGGGGTGTTAGTATTGGTTTGTTCTCAGTCTTTAAAAAAGTGCAGTGTGTTTTGCTGTATCTCTAGAATTTAAGTGGTTCTTGTTATGTAAGTAAAGTGTAATGTTAATGCTTTTATATAAAGAGGCTAATCCTAAATGCTATTTTGTGGTAGATTCTAGTGATAAACATCTTGGCACTGAGAGTAAATGTTTGCAAAGTTGTGTATAAGAAATTTAGAACCCTTTTCAATACTGAACTTTTTTGTGGTCTGTTATTTTTTTTTATAAGATCAGCATGGTTGATGCTTTTTTAAAGATATCTAATTTACTAGCATGCCTCCATTATGGTATGAGATTTCTTTGTTTGCAAACTATTTATTTCTCAGTGTTGTAACCTAAGTGTTAAGCTGCAGTTATAGCTAATAACTGGCATATATAATTAATTATATGTTCTAAAATGCACTAACCTAATATATCTGTTCTTCCCTTGGCTGCTGCGGTGTAGGCATTGGTAAGTGGCTGTTAGATTTGCATTTTGAATGCCTTTAGAGTTGTAATAAGAATTCTGTAGTCCTGGGATTAATTACCCAAGTTGTTCCAGCTCATGACTCTTCATCAGATAACATTGATATATTTTCAAGTGTTATATCCAGATAAGCAAAACTCCCATATGGAGAACTACTAATGCTTTGTAATACTTCCAAAGTCAGTTTTGCAGTGTGCAGCACATAATTCTTGACTAAGTCATACATAACTTTTTTAACCAAGATGGAACATTTGGGTAGACAAACTCATTTCTCATTTGTTGCGTAGGGTTATAGCAGTATGAGAACCTGGCAGCTATTGTGCTGAATAGTAACTCTGTAAGCTTTTCAGAATGTGTATATTGTATGGTGATTGCTTCGACATCTAGTTGCATGTGGATAATTACAACACCACTTTCTTTATTCTCTCCAGTTTCCTTTTCTATTAATAGTTGATTGATAGATTTTATATTTCTATTATTTAATTTTTGATGTGAAAAAGGGTGTCTATTCTTACTGATTTCTGAATACCTATTGCAGTGAACCTTCCAATATTATTAAAATTACTTAGTTTAATCTATTTTCCATTAGTCCATGTCATGTTTAAGGGTAATCCAATTTCCTTAAAAGAATTTTTGTATTCATAATCTTTGACTTATAGCTCATTAATTGGATACATCATTTTAAAACAGAAACTTGTTTCAGTTTCATTCGCACTTGTAGTATTTACAGTGGTCCTCACCCTTTTGTATGTCAGCAAAGGATACACCTGTAATCCATATATCATTTTTCAAAATCATCTGTATTCTGTTACTCTAGGTATTTTTCATGTCAGAATTCCCATGCACTCCTGTTTTTTTTTATCTACCCCTGTACCTGCTGAAAGGACTGATAAAAGAAAGATATTTTTAGCATATTTGTATCAGTGTTTCACTACTTAGGATGTATATTTTTTGTAGCTGCCTCCATCAATTTATATGTATATTATCCCTTGGGATAGGAGGGAGAAAGAATACTTCCCATATATTCCCTGCATGTTGTAAAAGGTGACTAAAAAGGGAGGGAGCGGGGGGCTGGAAATCCTCCCCTCCAGTTTTTACTTTTCCAAAAGAAGGAACAGAGAAGGGGGCCAAGTAAAGATTTTCCCCTCTAAGGTTCAGTCCTCTGTTCTTAAGGCTACCTCACTAATGCAGGAAATGGTGAATATGTATAAAAATAAAAAATATATATATATTTTATTTATTTATCTATTTTGCTTTGTCGCTGTCTCCCGCGTTTGCGAGGTAGCGCAAGGGAACAGACGAAAGAAATGGCCCAACCCACCCCCATACACATGTATATACATACACGTCCACACACGCAAATATACATACCTGTACATCTCAATGTACACATATATATACACACACAGACACATACATATATACCCATGCACACAATTCACACTGTCTGCCTTTATTCATTCCCATCGCCACCTCGCCACACATGGAATACCATCCCCCTCCCCCCTCATGTGTGCGAGGTAGCGCTAGGAAAAGACAACAAAGGCCCCATTCGTTCACACTCAGTCTCTAGCTGTCATGCAATAATGCCCGAAACCAGAGCTCCCTTTCCACATCCAGGCCCCACACAACTTTCCATAGTTTACCCCAGACTCTTCACATGCCCTGATTCAATCCACTGACAGCACATCAACCCCGGTATACCACATCGATCCAATTCACTCTATTCCTTGCCTGCCTTTCACCCTCCTGCATGTTCAGGCCCCGATCACTCAAAATCTTTTTCACTCCATCTTTCCACCTCCAATTTGGTCTCCCACTTCTCGTTCCCTCCACCTCCGACACATATATCCTCTTGGTCAATCTTTCTTCACTCATTCTCTCCATGTGCCCAAACCATTTCAAAACACCTTCTTCCGCTCTCTCAACCCCGCTCTTTTTATTTCCACTCATCTCTCTTACCCTTACATCACTTACTCAATCAAACCACCTCACACCAGACATTGTTCTCAAACATCTCATTTCCAGCACATCCACCCTCCTGCGCACAACTCTATCCATAGCCCATGCCTCGCAACCATACAACATTGTTGGAACCACTATTCCTTCAAACATAGCCATTTTTGCTTTCCGAGATAACGATCTCAACTTCCACACATTCTTCAAGGCTCCCAGGATATAAATATATATTTTTATATTCATTTTATTATACTTTGTTGCTGTCTCCTGCATTAGTGAGGTACATTTTGGTAGGATGTTATCGAGGATGTAAGGCATGTGTACGTGTAGGAAGAGAGGAAAGTGATTGGTTCTCAGTGAATGTAGGTTTGCGGCAGGGGTGTGTGATGTCTCCATGGTTGTTTAATTTGTTTATGGATGGGATTGTTAGGGAGGTGAATGCAAGAGTTTTGGAAAGAGGGGCAAGTATGCAGTCTGTTGTGGATGAGAGAGCTTGGGAAGTGAGTCAGTTGTTGTTCGCTGATGATACAGCGCTGGTGGCTGATTCATGTGAGAAACTGCAAAAGCTGGTGACTGAGTTTGGTAAAGTGTGTGAAAGAAGAAAGTTGAGAGTAAATGTGAATAAGAGTAAGGTTATTAGGTACAGTAGGGTTGAAGGTCAAGTCAATTGGGAGGTTAGTTTGAATGGAGAAAAACTGGAGGAAGTGAAGTGTTTTAGATATCTGGGAGTGGATCTGGCAGCGGATGGAACCATGGAAGTGGAAGTGAATCATAGGGTGGGGGAGGGGGCGAAAATTCTGGGAGCCTTGAAGAATGTGTGGAAGTCGAGAACATTATCTCGGAAAGCAAAAATGGGTATGTTTGAAGGAATAGTGGTTCCACCAATGTTGTATGGTGGCAAGGCATGGGCTATGGATAGACTTGTGCACAGGAGGGTGGATGTGCTGGAAATGAGATGTTTGAGGACAATATGTGGTGTGAGGTGGTTTGATTGAGTAAGTAATGCAAGGGTAAGAGAGATGTGTGGAAATAAAAAGAGTGTGGTTGAGAGAGCAGAAGAGGGTGTTTTGAAATGGTTTGGTCACATGGAGAGAATGAGTGAGGAAGGATTGACCAAGAGGATATATGTGTCGGAGGTGGAGGGAACGAGGAGAAGTGGGAGACCAAATTGGAGGTGGAAAGATGGAGTGAAAAAGATTTTGAGTGATTGGGGCCTGAACATGCAGGAGGGTGAAAGGCGTGCAAGGAATAGAGTGAATTGGAACGATGTGGTATACCAGGGTCGATGTGCTGTCAATGGATTGAACCAGGGCATGTGAAGCGTCTGGGGTAAACCATGGAAAGTTCTGTGGGGCCTGGATGTGGAACGGGAGCTGTGGTTTCAGTGCATTATTACATGACAGCTAGTGACTGAGTGTGAACGAATGGGGCCTTTGTTGTCTTTTCCTAGCGCTACCTCGCACACATGAGGGGGCAGGGGGTTGTTATTCCATGTGCGGCGGGGTGGCAATGGGAATTAATAAAGGCAGACAGTATGAATTATGTACATGTGTATATATGTATATGTCTTTGTGTGTATATATATGTGTATGTTGAGATGTATAGGTATGTATATTTGCATGTGTGGATGTGTATGTATATACATGTGTATGTGGGTGGGTTGGGCCATTCTTTCGTCTGTTC
Organism: Panulirus ornatus; assembly: GCF_036320965.1. Classification (NCBI taxonomy): domain Eukaryota; kingdom Metazoa; phylum Arthropoda; class Malacostraca; order Decapoda; family Palinuridae; genus Panulirus; species Panulirus ornatus. Next base: position 63,411,798 of record NC_092242.1, read on the forward strand.
CCTTGCGCTACCTCACTAACTTGGGAGACAGCGACAAAGCAAAATAGATAAATAAAATAAAATAAATAATTATTATTATTATTATTATTATTGTTGTTATATTATTATTATTATTATTTTGTATGCTCAAGTACAGGTTGTGTTTTTGAAACCAAATTATTTTGCAAAAAGTAGTAGGGGATTACTCTTTACACAAGTAATATATTTGAGGGGTTAAAATCTGGACTTACAGTGAACCTCTGGTATTTCATGAGAATGGGATCAAGAATTACTGCTTAGATGTTTATTTAACTAACTGTTGTTGAAATTTTAAAAATTTATTGCACATCTCAAGAACAAAAATAATATTTCAACCTGACACAGACAGAGAAAATTACACATGATTGGTAAAGGAACTAACCAACACAGCAGTCAATTGGTCCCATTGCCTGGCCACATTAGCACCAGGCTAATTCGTTACACCAAACTGTAGGTTAGAGTTATTCTCCTTAAGTACTTAAGTAGAGTCCATACACCCCATATGACATTTTAAAGTTACCAATTCCTGATATTAAATATAGCAGAAAAAGTACTTGTGTCTTACAATATTCAAATTGTATGGCAATCTTATGCCACATCATTTTTCATGTTATGGTGATAACTTGGATTCACAGTATTTGTATTTCATCAGGTAATATTTTCCAAAATGTGAACATTTGAAACAAAATATATTGTGTGTTGCTTTGTTTCTCTCTACTCATTTCAAAACTGAATTTAATAGAATTTTAGGAATTTATTTTGAAAATGAAAAGTGTAAGGGAAGGGGCTAAACAAGTCTTACAGTATGGTTAGAAACACATGTCTTTGGGATGCTGATATTCTGTTGTATTATTAGATCATATTCAGCAAACTAGTTTTACATAAGTCACCATTTGTTTTGAGATAAAGATTTTATAATTAAAGATCTTGGTGATCTATGTATTAAATTTGATATTTTAATCTCATATGACGACACACTTTCTATTTGCCACACTTGTGAATGCGTAAACAGGAGTAGATATGGTCTCTGATTCAATTCCTACTGTTTAGTAAGTGCTTACTTATATACAACTGGAATATATTGCCAGTGCACATTTATGAATGAAAATTATTAGTTACACAACATACCCAAAATGATACCCTGATATAATGGGTCTAGGGAAGGATTAAGGAGTAAACAGTAGGAACTGGTGTGCCTAGGGTACCCCTCAAAAGCTTGGTTTGACTTATACATGAGATACATGAGAAAAATCAAGATTTTTTGGCTTAAAGTTGGGGCTGACTGATGCGCAAGATTAGGCCGTAACTTTTCCAAAAGAAGGAATAGACATGCAAGCCAAGTGAGGAATTTTCCTTCTTAGACTCAATCATTTGTTCTTGACATTACCTCGCTGATGCAGAAAATGGTGAATATGTATGAAAAAGATTATTATTATTATTATTATTATTATTATTATTATCATTATTATTATGGAAAGTTGTGTGGGGCCTGGGTGTGGAAAGGGAGCTGTGGTTTCGGGCATTATTGCATGACAGCTAGAGACTGAGTGTGAACAAATGGGGCCTTTGTTGTCTTTTCCTAGCGCTACCTCGCACACATGAGGGGGGAGGGGGATGGTATTCCATGTGTGGCGAGGTGGCGATGGGAATGAATAAAGGCAGACAGTGTGAATTGTGTGCATGGGTATATATGTATGTGTCTGTGTGTGTATATATATGTGTACATTGAGATGTATAGGTATGTATATTTGCATGTGTGGACGTGTATGTATATACATGTGTATGGGGGTGGGTTGGGCCATTTCTTTCGTCTGTTTCCTTGCGCTACCTCGCAAACACGGGAGACAGCGGCAAAAAAAAAAAAAAAAAATTATTTCATAATCCCAAGACCCTCTTTCTGGGGCTTTTGCAACTTCAAGGCTGCACATTATACAGGTACAGGAAAATAATGGACTTCTTTGGAGTGAGTAGGCCCTCGATGAAACCATTCTTTTTTATCCCCAACATTGTTTAACCTGAAGTTTTTTCCAGTAGTATTGTTAATATTCTTTCATTAGTTCTCATTTATATGTGATAGCTTTTATAGATATATCTTATCAGTGAGTGTGGTTTATTTGTATAAAGATTTAAACAAGAGTGTTATGATTTTGCAGTGACCTATATGTTTTCCCCGTATGTGATGGTCTTTACTGGCATTTTAAACAGGCCCCTGATGGTGAGTCACAACCCAGCACAGAAGTGGACCTCTTTATTTCAACAGAAAAGATCATGGTGCTCAACACAGACTTAAAAGTAAGCATTTTTTTCTCTTCTTTTCTTTTTCTTTCTGAGAATCAGTCATATGAACTATACTTCTTGTGATTAAGATTATGCTCATAATGATGTGTACTGATAGGAGAAACATAAAATTCATAGGTGTTGTAAAACCATTTCAACACTTAGTGAAGTCTTTTTTTGGATAGAAAACTCAGTGATGTCATTCACTGGATAGATCGTGAATAACTTATTTATGACTTGTTGTGCGTTTGGATAAGATGGTCTAATACAACTTGTTTCCTTTAATCCATTTTCATTAGTGATGAGGTTGTATCAATTTTTTTTATACAGATCAGTATACTTTCAATGACATAGTTTAAGTTTTGTGTCTACACCTTTGTCATTGGTAGTGTTCAGTCACTTTGTCTTTTTCTGTAGCAAAGATAATGCACCTTAGTTTTATATTTGTTTCATGTGTAGTTTTTGTCTTTTTTTCATGAAAATGTTGTGATACCAAGGAAATTTAAGTTCTTCCCAGATTATGCACTCAACAATATCTAATTGCAGAAAGCTAAGAATTTTAAAAGTGATGTCTTTCCTCATCTAGAAATTTAATTTGATTGAGGAGTTATTGGAAGGGGGATTGTATGCTTTACTTTGGATAATCCTTTGTATGCCACATTTCAGTTAATCCTTAAATGAGAATAACTCAGCTCTGCATCATCATTTTTTTCTAAAATGGTACTGAAACTAATTTTTTTACTAATTTTTTTACTGTTAACTCACCAAATGTTGGCATTTTTTTTTTACTGGAATTTACAGAATTAAAGCATAATTGTCTTATAGAGTGTTTGAATTTTTCATTATTTTTAGTGTGCTTACATCTCTTACCAACTTTTCTTTCTCCTCTCAGGAAATAATGATGGATCATGCTCTTCGCACCATCTCTTACATTGCTGACATTGGAGACCTGGTTGTCCTAATGGCCCGAAGGAGAGTCTTGCCCACAGATGATACTGGTAATAATATACAGAAAACCCCCAAGATGATCTGCCATGTATTCGAAAGTGATGAGGTATGTGTTGTAAGTCATGCAAAAAAATTCAATTTATGTAGCCCCTTACCTTAATGATTTGCTAACCATGTTTAGTATCTAAGCAGATGTATAACATTTGAGAATAGCACAATTGGATGGTGAATTACAGATATAGCATCGAACCAGTATTGAGTTATAGAGCTCCATCCTTCTGTATATAAAATTCATGGACATGACTGTCCAGTTGACTTTTAAAGTGGAACCCCCACATCTGGCTTTGAATGCCATTGAAAAATGCAATTTTGCAGTTAAATTGTGGAGTTTAGATAAATTATTTCCTGAAAACAAGCATAGATTTAGAAAAATTGCACCTTTCTTCCCTGAAATCATTACTAGTGATGGACAGCTGTATTTGCATTCAGGCATTATGGGAGATTATGGCATGTTATTGATCCATTACAGAATTGACAGAGCTTATAAAGGCACACTGGTATGGGCAACAGTGTGTCTTTATGGCTGTGGTTAAATTTTAATGATTTCTTTCTTCCAGTGCCTATTATCTTAACTCCATTCCCATTTACACTGATGGAAGGGAATGTTTTCTAAACCATTGGATCCCTTTGAGGCTGTTTGTGATAATGAAAGATATCAGAAAATAGTGGAAGATATCTGAAACATGGATTAGTATGATGAAAGTGGAGATGCATACAGATAATTGAAATAGAATATCCTGCAAACTGTTCCTGTGACTAAGAGGGCATTTAATGATATTAGTTATAGACTTTAAATGAAATATTTATCAAGTGTACTTGTAAACATATGTTTAGCACTGCTTTCAACATCATGGACTACTCGGTACAAATCTTATCTCCTAACACTAAGGAAAACAATGTTAACATGAAGAAGGTTCAAAGAAGAGCCTCGAAATTAGTCCCTAAACTGAGAGATTTATTATATGAAGGTTAAATGACCTTTCTTTGACAAAACTGAAGGAAAGGAGGGTCAGAAGATCTGGCAGAAACTCATCAGCTTTTAACTCCATTTGGGAATGTTGGTTATGCATAGTTTTTTCACTTAGCATCTGGAAGCTTCCAAGGGAAAGTGAGAGAAAACTTGCTGAAACACATGTTGTCGAAGCACAGAACTAAGGAAAGAAATGTCATTTATGTCAGAGTGTAGGTAATTGGGTTGCACAGTTGGACTAGTTAGAAACAGCATGAGTGCATTTGAGAGTAATTATGAGGGGTGCTTGTGAAAATGGCAACTGTGAAAGATTACTTAGGATGGGAATCAGAAAATATGAGTGAAAAGTCACATTTTCAACTGAAAGTTGTTTGTAAATACACATCCTATGGACACAAGGTAGACAAGAACTTGATTGAGATGTATTATGGAGTGTTTTCGCTACATGGTCTCTGAAGGGTTAGATGGGGCTTGGAATGTTATACACTAGTAACAAGAATGTTCCCTTTTAAATGGAATTGGTATAGGTCTAGAAATGTGAATGAAAAAACTAGGGTAAAAGTAAAGTTGAGGATTAAGAGTTTAAAAATGTACTTCTCAGAGAAGTTAAATGATAGGCTGAGAAAATTTTATTAAAAGAATATAAAGAGGTTTAAGCATAAGTGGGCAAGAGGCAGCAGTCTATGGCACTTTAAGGTATAATCCAGCCTGCAAGATCATTAGGAATTATGAATAAAGAACATTAGGTTTAAGGCTGAAATTTTAAGCAACATAGACTGTGAGACACAATCAGGTTGGTACATGAAGCAATAAAACACAGACTTCCTAGAGTTGTTAAAGAATGATAATAAGGGATTTAATATAAAGAGTAGACTGGAGGAATTTGGATTTTTATGGTGACAGGGAGTCATGAAGACACAAGCTTTTAGATTATATACTGGAAAGTTTTGTATACCATCATGTCACTTAGCATACTAAGGACAAGAGGGACTGATACACTGCTGTTGTTAGATCTTATGTCCACACATACTGTCATCAATATTGAGAATATTATATATGATCCAATAGTTGGAAAATTGATCATGTAATGCTCAAATTTGAATTTGTGTTAAATGACGACATGAAAAGAACAACGGAAGGGAAAAAATAATACATTTCAGAGGAGCCTTCTCCAAATGGAACTTGACCAGCAGAGTACTGCAGGTTCTGTTTTAGGACCATTGCCCTTCTTGATCTGTATGTATTACTTATCTGAAGGTATGGACTCCTACCTAAATATGTTTGCAAATCATGCAAAGGTCACAGGGGAAGTGAAAAGCAAGGAGTTTTGCATCATCTTATGAGGGGATCTAAACATACTTCAAAGTTGGTCTAACATGTGGTTGATAAGATTCAACCTGAACAAATGTAAAGTAATGAGGATGGGACAGAGTGAAGGAAGGCATCCATATGATTGTTATCCAGTTGGAAAAAAGCTTTAGGATTGTGTTTGTAAGGAGGTCTTGGGAATCAACATCATCCCTAACCTTTTGCCATAGTCCCAAACTAGGAGATAAGTTAAGAAGACAAGCTGTCTGCTGTCAAATATTAGAATAATGTTCAAGTAAATGGATAAGGAAATACTTAGCAAGCTATTCATATCATACATAAGGCCAAAACTAATTTATGCTTCTCAGGTTTGGTCACTATACCTTAAAAAGCACAAAGAGCTATTAGAGAATGTTCTGAGGAGGACAACAAAGATGGTACCAGAATTAAGAGAGAAGAGTTACTGGGAAAGACTAAAGAATTTATATTTGCCCATTTCAGAGGACATAAAAGTTGGAGTGACCCGATCGCAACCTTTAAAGCAGATTGATGATGTAAACAGAGAACAGTTCTTCAAGAGGTGTAGGGTTATAGCATTCACAGGACATACAGTGAAATTAAGCAAGAAACATGTTACAGATGTGAAAGGACGTACTTTTATGGTAAACTAGTGGTGGATGAACGAAGTAAAATGACTGAGGACTTAGTTAATGGAGACTACATTCATAAATCTAAAAAGTTGTGTGATAGTAAAGAATGTTCAAGAAATGGGGCCCCATGAGTATAAGATTCCCTTCATGTACAGTGACAGTGCAGATAAGTAATTAGAGGAAAAGTAGATGGAATAAGTTAGGGGTGAGGTGGACCAGTATGGACTGTAACCTGCCAGTATATTCCCCATCTTCAAATGTATCCAGCCCTCGACTTAAATCAAATTTACTTTTCAGCCTAGTACAGATATATTTGATTTGTTCAATAATTTCTTTTCTTATCCATAAGTCTCTTCTATCTATATCTCTGACACCTGTTCTTTATAAACTCCCTCGAGGGGGTGGCCGCAGCAAAAGAGTCTCCATGAATGAACTCCAGTTTTGCTTCTTAGCCTTTAATGCATAAGGATATGTTAAAAAAAAATTCCAACTCCTGCCGTAGAAAGGTTTCATCCGGAAAAAATAAATAATGAGTTAATCTGCATACATCTTTCTCATACCTGTCATATATAATGCACTAAAACCAAAGCCTTTTCATGTATTCACCCTCCAGTATGTGCTTGCCCTTATACACTAAATCACCTTCACTATCATAAATTGCTTCCACTCCATTGCCTTCTTAGTGTCTCTTTCCTCCCTTTTTCCTCCACCTCTGATGCATAGATCCTCTGAGTCTTTCTTTACTCAACCTCTTCATATATCCAAACCATTTTGAAATAAGGCACGCCTTGGCCAGCCATCAGTCAGACTGTGCTTAATGCCACATCTCTGTCTTACATCATCATTCCTTACACAACTAGCCCGCCCAGCACCTGCAAAGTGGTCAGGGGAAACCCTAGAAGTACCTCCATAGTATAAGACTGGTGGTTGCACAAAATGATATGAATTGAGACAAGGTTAATGCAGATGGCATACAAAAATTTAAAACATTGTATGACAACAGAGAATGTTAAGAGGTGGGTGCTCATAAGTGTAAAACTCTCTCCCATACAGTACAAGTAGGTAATTACAAATATGGTAGGTAATTACAGAAAGGTGTGTTGGACTTGGCTGTGGATAGAAACTCTTGCTTTGGTACATTAAATATGATAGCTAGAGATTGGATGTGAACTAATGTGTCAGTTTCATCGTCTGTTCTTTTTACATCTTTGATATATGAGAGATGTCGAACAAGTCTGAAGAAATCTTAATCATTGTTGTTACGGAGATGAAGTGGGTATTTTTAGTGACTGTTGAATGTGTTCAGTGATGGGGCGGCTGATGTAGGGGTTTTCAATTGTGGCGGTGTGCAGAGTTAGAGGTTCATGGCAAATGGTTTGTGAAAAAGATAAGTTGTTGAAAGCCTTGCATAACACCAAGTGTGGCAGAAGTGGATGGGATTGCAGTTTTGTTGACTGGTTAATCAGGATTTTTAGCATATATGCTCAGTGAGGACTAGTGTAATGCCTGTATAGTGCCATTAAGCAGAGGCAAGGGGGATAAAAATGAATTCTTGAATTACAGAGGTATAGGTCTTTTGAGCATACCTGTTAAGTTGTATGGGAGAATGGTAATTGAGAGGGTAGTGGCATGTACAGACATCAAATTAAGGTTGAGAAGGAGCACTGCAGCTATAAAGTGGTAAAGGATGTGTGTACCAGGTGTTTGCTTTGGTGAATGTCTGTAAGAGATACTTAAGAGAAAGAGATGGCTTTGTGTGTTATGATTATTGATCTGGAGAAAGTGAATGATAGGGTTCATAAAGATACCATGCAGGAAGTGGTATGACTATGGATGGAGGTCAAGTGAGTAACTGCAGGAATTGGTCTAAGTTTAGGATATAAATAGTAAGACATAAACAAAAGCAGTGAAGCAGTAGCCCCTTTTTGGATGCGAAAAGGCTAAGTTTACTTCTATTGTGTGTACCTCACAATTTGTTAGGATAGAAATCATTTTGTAAGGGTTAATGACCTTGAATGTTGAGGTAATAGAACATGAAATAGGGATGTAAGATGGTTAAATTCAGTTGAGAGTTTTTATCAGGAGATTAAGGCTTGTTTGCAGGTAGAAAGGGAGGAGAATAAGGGGTTCTCAGTAAAGGTTGCTTCATCTCTTTATAGACAGGGTGGTAAGGGAAGTGAATACAAGGGTCATAAAGGAAAGGTCAGCTGTGTGGCATCCTAGGGGTGAGGAGAAATGGGATGTGAATCAGTTGCAGTGTGCAGATGACACTGCCTTGTTGGCAGATTCAAAGCAGAAAGAACAGAAGCTGATGACTGGCATACTAGGGGTGAGGAGAAATGGGATGTGAATCAGTTGCAGTGTGCAGATGACACTGCCTTGTTGGCAGATTCAAAGCAGAAAGAACAGAAGCTGATGACAGAGTTAGGGAGATTATGTGAAAGTGAGGTAATGAGATGCAACAGGAAGATGTGACATTACTTTAAGAGGAGGTCTGAATGGGGAGAACCAGGAGGATTTGGAATGTGTTAGGACCTGGAAGTGGATTTGGCAGCAGATAGAATAATGAAGGCTGAAGTGGGTAGCATGCACTTACAGGTACTTGTGAAAAGATTTTGCCAAAAGCCAGGGCTATCACTTACTACAGGAAAATTTTGTTATGAAGAACAGGGTCATTGGAGTTGCATGTATTCAAATGTTATAAATGAGATCAAATGATTATATGTGTATAGGCTGAAAGTCAATAGCACACCTGTGGGTCAAGCATAGGCCAATGGAGTGACACTTGACAGTTTTTAAAGTGCTGGCTCACTGTATACTTATCACTACCCCTCCCAATACCAGATAGCACCTACTAATTACCATAGAGGGGATTAAATTCTTTGGTGCATTGAAGAGTGAAAGGAGAGGTCACTGTATGCTAGGTGCAAGGTTGGGTATGTTTGAAGGTATAGGTGTCCCAGCAGTCCTTGTTGCAAAAGAACAGAAAAGACATGTTGAAAGTGAAGTGCCTGAAGACGGTTTTGTGATGTGAGGCAGTTTGATGATGTAAGGAATGACAGTGTAAGAGAGGTGTGCTAGTAAGTAGGAATATAGTTGAGAGAGCTAATAAGATTTGTTGAAATGGTTTGATCATATGCAGAGGACGAATAAAGAAAGATTGGCAAAGGGGATATACTTGTCAGAGTGGGAGTGCAAATGATTGGGAGATATATAAGAGTAAGCTGCAGGAGGTCAAGAGGAAGGTGCAGGGGTTGAAGAAGAGGGCAAATGAAATTTAGGGAGAGAGAGCATGTTAACTTCAGGTAGAATAACTTGTTTTGGAATGAGTTTTATAGTATTAGAAGATTAAGACAACAAGTTGGGAACATCGGTGAAGGGGACAAGTGGGGAAGCAGTAACAGGTAGTGATGAGGTGAAGAGGAGATCGAGTGAGTATTTTGAAGGATCAATGGTGAAGAGGAGACCAAGATGGATAGATAGAGGGAAAGAGTCTTTGAGGTATCAGGGCTTCAGTATTCAGAAGGGTGAGAGACATGCATGGGATGGAACATATTGGAGTGATGTGGTATTTCACTAGGGCATACGCCGTGGTTAGGGAAAACCAAGGAATGGTCCGTGGGGCTTGACTGTGGAAAGAGGGATTTGGTTTTGGTGCATTATACACGACAGCTAGAGATTAGATTTAAGCAAATGGGGCCTTTTGTCTCTTTCTGGTGCTACCTTGCTTAAGTGGGAATCAGGAAAACAAATATAATAAAGCTATTTAGTATTATTTCTATTTCCCTTTTTTCTTTTGTGTTTGCTATTTCACCCTTGCACTGAGCAAGGTAGCATCTGGAAAATATGAATGAGCTTTAGAGGAAAAGAGAGATCCTCATTTGGCTCTTTTATTCCTTCTTTTGGAAAATAACATAAATGGGAAAGATGTCCAGCCTGCCATTCCCATCCCTCTTAGTCACCTTCTACGACACACAGGAAATATGAGGTCAGTATTTTTCCCCCCTTTCCTCAGGGATATTATTATTATTTTTCATTATTATTATTTTTATCATTATTATCATTATTATTATTATTATTATTATTATTATTATTATTATTATTATTAAGTTTCCCGTATTTACTCTGAGCTTTTAACATCCTTACTCTGTTTTTGACATGTATTCCTTTACTTTACAATGATGTAAAAGGATAAGTTTCTCAAGAAAAACAAAGAACTAATAATCATATTGCATTCAAAAAGAAAATTATCTTGTTACAGGCACAGTTTATAGCACAGAGCATTGGTCAGGCATTCCAAGTAGCATACCTAGAATTTTTGAAGGCAAATGGAATCGAAGATCATAGCTTTGTTAAAGAGATGGATTATCAAGAGGTCCTCAACTCTCAAGAAATATTTGGAGATGAACTTCAAATGTTTGCCAAGAAAGAGTTACAGAAAGAGGTATGTTTAGAATTAAACCGTTATATTTTAAATCTATGTTTTTGTGTGTGACACTGTCATCAATTTTGGGTCACATTTTATTTTGGTGAAACTTATCTTTAATTTGAATATGTAAAAAATACCTTGTTCTTATGGTGCTCAGATTGCTTGATTTTGTCACACATGACTTATAGGTAACAGAGATTAAAATGCACTAGTACTCGAATTACTTGGCTCTTGTTCCACCAGAATCTCAAGTATCTTTAGTATCAGATAATTTTCATTTTTCTACCCCCATTTTATTGTTTTTAAACCATAAAACATTTTTTTTTTCATATGAAGTTTTTGTACTTGAGATTCTAATCAGCTACATGCCAGCCTTGTGAGGAATTAGCACACGCAGAATGATAGTCAGCAAGTAAAGACCCGAGCGTGATAGTAGAAAGGTCACAACATTGCCTCTGTTATCCACCACCCATGTCAGACCTTGATATCATTGGCCTTGATGTTGAAAGTGTTATAAAGTTGTTGTTTTTTCCTCTTCTTAGGAAAGAGTGACATACACAGTGATATGTATGTAAGTAGGAAAGTGGGCATTAATGGATTACATACTAATTGATAGGCATGCAAAAGAGAGACTCATGGATGTAAATGTGCTGAGAGAGGCAACATGTGGGATGTTTGATCATTACTTGATGGAGGAAAGGGTGGAGATTTGTTGAGGTTTTCAAAAAAGAGGAAACAGCATGGGTGAGAAGTTGGTGGAAATAACCAACCTGGGAAAAGAGACTTACTTGAAGAAATACCATAAGAGGCTGGGTATAAAATGGCAATAAACAAAGATAGGGTCGTGGGTGAGGAGTCTAAGGTATTTAGGGAAACAATGCTGGGATGTGCAAGAGAAGTGTGTGGCGTGTGAAAGGTAGGAGGTGGGTGGATTAGAAAGGGTAATAAGTGGTGGGATGATGAAGTAAAGTTGCTAATGAAAGAGAAGAGAGAGGCATATCGGTGGTACTTACAGAGTGGGAGTGCAAATGATTGGGAGATATATAAGAGAAAGCTGCAGGAGGTCAAGAGGAAGGTGCAGGGGTTGAAGAAGAGGGCAAATGAAATTTAGGGAGAGAGAGTATGTTAACTTCAGGTAGAATAGCTTGTTTTGGAATGAGTTTTATGGTATGAGAAGATTAAGACAACAAATTGGGAACATTGATGAAGGGGACAAGTGGGGAAGCAGTAAAAGGTAGTGATGAGGTGAAGAGGAGATCAAGTGAATATTTTGAAGGAATGTTGAATGTGTTTGGTGATAAGATGGTAGATGTAGGGTGTTTAGGTCTAGGAGGTATGTGAAGTGAGAAAGTCATGGAAAGTGGTTTGGTGAAGAGAGATGTGAAAGTCTTCCATAAAGTGAAATGTGGCACAGCAGCACGAGTGGATGGTATTGCAGTTGAATTTCTTAACAAAGGGGGTGATTGTGTTGATAATTGGCTTGTTAGGATTTTCAATGTATATATGGCTCAAATGGCTCATGCTGAGGTGATGGAGGGTTGACAGAATGTTTATATCATGCCATTCTGTTAAGGTGAGGTAGCACCAGGAAAACAGACAAAAAAGGCCACATTTGTTCACTCAGTCTCTTTTTGTCATGTGTAATGCACCAAAACCACAGCTCCCTATCCACATCCAGGCCCCATAGACCTTTCCATGGCTTACCCCAGACATTTCACATGCACTCATTCAGTCCATTGACAGCACATCCACTTTTCTCTAGTTGTCATGTGTAATGCACCAAAAGCACAGCTCCCTATCCATAATCACAGTCCACAAAACTTTCCATGGTTTACCCCAGACACATCACATGCTATGGTTCAGTCCATTGGCAGTACATCATCCCTATTATACCACATCCTTCCAATTCCCTCTATCCCATGCATGCCTTTCACCCTCCTGCATGCTCAGGCCCCGATTGCTCAAAATCTTTTTCACTCCATCCTTCCATCTCCAATTCAATCCCCCTGCTCTCTTTGTTCCCTCCATTTTTGACACATGTAGTTTTTTTGTCAACCTTTCCTCACTCATTCTGTTCATATGTCCAGACCATTTCAGCACACCCTCTTCTGCTTTTGTAGTCACACACTTTTTATTACCACATCTCTTTCTTACCCTTTACCCTTTTTTTGACTTACTTGATGAAACCACACACATGCACATGCACACACACACACACACACACACTTACACACACACACACACACACACACACACACACACACACACACACAACACAACACAGCACAGCACAACACAACACAACACAACACAACACAACACAACACAACACACACACACTTTTTTCATAGATTTGGTATTTCCTGCACTAGCGAGGTAAAGAAAAGATGACTAAGCCTTAGAGGGAAAAATCCTCGCTTGGCTTCCCTTCTCTGTTCTTTCTTTTGGAAAGTTAAACAGGAGGTGAACATTTCCATCTCCCCACTCCCACCCCTTTTAATCACCTTCTACGATATGTCTCCAGGGATGATATTGGAGGTGGAAGGATGAAGTGAAAAAGATTTTGAGTGATTGGGGCTTGAACATACAAGAGGATGAAAGATGTACAAGGAATAGAGTAAAATGAGATGATGTAGTATACCAGGGTCGACGTGCTGTCAATGGACTGAACCAGGGCATGTGAAGCATCTGGGAGTAAACCATGGAAAGATCCATGGGGCCTGGATGTGGAAAGGAAGCTGTGGTTTCAGTGCATTACACATGACAGCTAGAGATTGCGTGTGGGCAAATGTGGCTTCCTCACTGTAGGGGGCTATATCCTGCGTGGTGGGCTGGTGATGAGAATGAATAAAGGCAGACGGTATGAATTATGTACATGTGTATATATGTATATGTCTGTGTGTGTATATATAGGTATACGTTGAGATGTATAGGTATGTATATTTGTATATACATGTGTATGTGGGTGGGCTGGGCCATTCTTTTGTCTGTTTCCTTGCGCTACCTTGCTAACGCGGGAGACAGCGACAAAGCAAAATAAAATGAAAATAAGATAAATAAGATAAATAAGTTTGAATGGAGAAAAACTGGAGGAAGTAAAGTGTTTTAGATATCTGGGAGTGGATCTGGCAGTGGATGGAACCATGGAAGCGGAAGTGGATCATAGGGTGGGGGAGGGGGCGAAAATCCTGGGAGCCTTGAAGAATGTGTGGAAGTCGACAACATTATCTCGGAAAGCAAAAATGGATATGTTTGAAGGAATAGTGGTTCCAACAATGTTGTATGGTTGCGAGGCATGGGCTATGGATAGAGTTGTGCGCAGGAGGATGGATGTGCTGGAAATGAGATGTTTGAGGACAATGTGTGGTGTGAGGTGGTTTGATCGAGTAAGTAACGTAACGGTAAGAGAGATGTGTGGAAATAAAAAGAGTGTGGTTGAGAGAGCAGAAGAGGGTGTTTTGAAATGGTTTGGGCACATGGAGAGAATGAGTGAGGAAAGATTGACCAAGTGGATATATGTGTCGGAGGTGGAGGGAACAAGGAGAAGTGGGAGACCAAATTGGAGGTGGAAAGATGGAGTGAAAAAGATTTTGTGTGATCGGGGCCTGAACATGCAGGAGGGTGAAAGGAGGGCAAGGAGTAGAGTGAATTGGATCGATGTGGTATACCGGGGTTGACGTGCTGTCAGTGGATTGAATCAGGGCATGTGAAGCATCTGGGGTAAACCATGGAAAGCTGTGTAGGTATGTATATTTGCGTGTGTGGACGTGTATGTATATACATGTGTATGGGGGTGGGTTGGGCCATTTCTTTCGTCTGTTTCCTTGCGCTACCTCGCAAACGTGGGAGACAGCGACAAAGCAAAAAAAAAAATATATATATATATATTATCCCTGGGGATAAGGGAGAAAGAATACTTCCCACGTATTCCCTGCGTGTCGTAGAAGGCGACTAAAAGGGAAGGGAGCGGGGGGGCTGGAAATCCTCCCCTCTCTTTTTTTTAATTTTCCAAATAAAGGAACAGAGAATGGGGCCAAGTGAGGAAATTCCCTCAAAGGCTCAGTCCTCTTTTCTTAATGCTAGCTCGCTAATGCGGGAAATAGCAAGTAGTATGAAAAACATATATATATATATATATATAAATGTGCATGGCATTACCAGACTCTTCCTTCATGAGGTTATGCCATAGATGAAAATTCATAATCAGTTAATGAAAAGGAGTAAGGTTTTATTGAAGAACTTTATGCTCCAAAGGAATCTATCCTTTTCCTGCTATTGATTGTGGTGCATCCTTGAAGCTGTAGGAAATCCATAAAAGGAGGTGACATTAACAGACAGGAATCAGTTTCAAATCAACCTTTGCAGTTGATATTAGAATAAGAGAATACTGTGAAACTACAAACTAACATAAACAAAGTCTCCCATTCAGCAGTCAAAAACACCATGCTTTTGAATAGGAATAAATTCCAGCTCTTCCAGTATGGAGAAAACAGGTAATTAAGAACATTACAGAATATCAGATAGAAACAGGCATCATGATATCATGACTGAACAGTTTGAGAGACCTTGTACTCAAAAGGTCTGATGACTTCGTCTTTAACAAAAAATTAAAGCGACAGTTACCTCTTTCAAAAAGATGGTAGGATGGATCATGTGGATCTCCAATACAAGAGAGGTGAAACCTATAATGAAGCTGGTCAGGCACTACTGTAATACTCTCATGAACAGAATATTGCTCCATACTGACACCACCTTACAAGGCAGGCAAAATTATGGAGTTAGAAAGCATTCAAACATAATTCAGAACTTATATTGATATGTTTAAAGGGCTGAATTATTGTGAACAACAGAAATTACTGTGGCTGTACTCTGAAACACATGGCAAAGGTGTATCATATCATTTACACAGAAAATCCTAGGAGGTAATTTTCTAAACCTACAGTCAAAAGCAATTTCCTGTTGGCACTACAGGCATTAAGGACTGTAAAAAGTTACCCGTGAGAGCAGAAGGCATGATAAGCTTAAAATGAAAAAGTACATTCAACAACTAGGGCCCACAGTTAGTGACCATTCTCTTTGTATATCAGATACACTCTGAGATGCTCAATGGAGAAATTTAAGAAGGCTTCCAAGATGCACTAGACTAACTATGCTGTGCTGATTATGTGTTCCTGCTAAATGCAGCTTTAAACAACCTAGTCAACTTGGGCCCAGCTTGAGCTCTGGGATAGAAGACCACCAAAGTCTATGCCAGTTGAACACTAAGGGTCCTGAGATTTTATTATTAAAATCATATGTTTGTTTGTATGAAAAGGGCTCTAAGAGTCCATCTGCAAGTAGTAACACAGCAAGAGAGAAGCTACCTTTGACATAGCTGTATTATTGTCAGCATACAGAAGGGTACAGTATCATTTAGGGCTGTCTTAACTTGAAAGGATCCCATCATACCCTACTCCTACATGGAGCAGAGCCTTGAAGTAGGAGAAGCCCCATAAAAGGGGTCCTGGGAATGCATTAACTACATATGTAATAATAACATTAGGAATGGAGAAGAAAGAATACTATCCACATGTTACCTAATAACCCTGGGAACAGGGGAGAAAGAAAATGAACCACATATTACCCAAATGTCATAGAAGGCATCTGAGAGAGGCAAAAGTAGGAGGCTGGATATCTCTCTCTAAAGTGGGAAACAGAAAAATAAGCAAATTGAGGATATTTCTTAAAAGGCTTTTATTCTGAGATTTCTTTTATCTCTATGCACCTTTAATGAGGATTTCTGTGAAATAACAAAAGTATGACCATTAAAATTTTTCTGTGCTTAATATTATCTGTCAAGGAACTTGAAAATTGAACAACTTTCCTGTAGCCTTTTTTTTTTATCCATCAGATATAACCCAGGTGATTGAATAAACAGCTGAATTATTGTTTAAACATTCATAAGTGTTTTCATATGGGATTTTATGGCCTTTTTTGTTAGTAAAATTTGTATTAGTCACTTTGATTACCATGGATAATGGAGGTAATGATGTAAGTGGTAAGACTGTAAAGTTCGCTGAAGCAAAGCTTATTTAAGTTCACTATCTGTTTTGTGCACGAGGTTTTCTATTATTACATTTGACAAGAATGAGTGAGCCATTTACTTGAAGCTTCAGAGCTTAGCATATGTTTCACCATATGAAAATTAACACTTGACCGCCCACCGTGCCCACGTGCCCAATCCTTTGACCAGTCATTTTCAAAATGTGGTCATTAGTCATCTATGAAAAGTGTATTCTAATGGGCATTTTAAATCTTTTCTGCCGCCCCACCCACACCGTCCACATCGTACACAGGAGCTATATATCTCAAAAACGGTAAGTGATACAACAATACTTTTGAAGGAAAAATAAGATTTGAGTTAGCACGTTTGGTAAATAAATTTTATTCAGTGGAAATGATAAAACTGAGCAAAACTACTGTATTTATGTGCACTGATTTGTTTAAAAAATCAGGACTGTAGAAAGTTTAATTTCTGCACTCTATGGAGGAAGCCTGAAGATATATGCAAAGCACTTTGTCTGATTGAGGCATCTAGATTCTAACACAAAGCTTAATTACCCCAACTGAGTATTTGTCATTCCCTGAACAATTGCTCAATTTAGATCTGCCATTCCTAGTCCATACACAGGATGAAGCAACCATCAGGTCATTACCTCCATTAGGATCACATGAAACCTATAACCAGAATAATAGCTGATGTCCATATAAGTAGTGACCTCACAAGAACTGGGATATCCATCGTATATGTGTCTTTCAAGATTCTTTGTTAGGGGAGAAATTATTCTTTGCAAACAAAAACTGATCATTTGTCTCTGAAAAGCATTTTCAGTAAAAAGACAACTCTCTACATGGGAGGTAGGTATTAGCTTTCATATTGGTTCTCCACTAAGACTATTTTTATCGGATTGGAGGACATCATCATAAGGTATACCCTACAATTTTTCATCCATTAGATCATAAATCATGACTAGACATTTGAACTGAATAAAAATTTCTGTTCCCCAGAAAGACAACCAACAGCTTAGGAGATGGGACAAAGAAATTTTCAGCTTAGATCCAAAAACCCAAATTTTGGTTGCATAGTTATAAACTACAACTTTCATGAGTATTTTTATTAAGTATCTCCTTTAACAAACAATATACCGAATATTTATTTATCACTGGTGCATGGTATGTAATTGAAGTGTATAATGGACTTAAGGGCTAAATTTTATATGATAACTAAATTTGATGGCCATTTCTACTCTACAAAGGACAAGAAGAATGGTAAGAGTCGAATTGTACTGATTCCAGTTTACTCTTATCTTACTGTTCTTTGTTTTGGAAGCTAGCATACAAACTTGGATGTATGAAAATTGACAATATAAATATGTCTGCTTAGAAATGTTTCACTTCTGGAATGGTGAGAACATTTTGCATATGAGGGTTCACCCTCTAACACTTGGAATCACAAGCCAAGGCCATACCCTGATGAGCGAGAATCACAAGCCAAGGCTATAACCTGATGAGTCAGATCACTGAGTATGAGACTTCACTGAGGTATCTGTCATTTAAGGTATGCCTAATCGACAACATTGTTCAACAGAATCTGTGTTGAATACTTTTTCAAACATGGAACATAGCACTATATTGGTTTCTCCAGCAATAATCCCAAACAGTAGTTATTAAGGATAAATAAGTTCCTAAGCAAGGTTATGATTTGCCTTCAGAAAAGGCATATAATCATTTGCTGGCACTGTATAGGAATTGAAATTTGAGATTGTTTTAGCCATGAAAGTAGGACTTGTCATTGTTTCTGATGCAGAATTCCTTGTAGGCTTGACAAGTATGAATATTTTAACTATCAAGATATCCAAGGAGCAACTTTTTTTTCTTTTTTAGTAGTTCATTAGTTATGGAGACTTTAGTGCCACAGCCACACCCTTTAGGGAGTTCCAGGTGGAAACAGGCATCAGAGATATAGCTAGATAGATAGTTGAATCTCGTCATCTATTCCAAAGGTGGAACACTAAGATTTAACTGGGTAAAACTGAAAATTGGTACTCGATCAGTATCGCAACCCCCTTCCTTCACTCTTTCCCTCACATTAACCCCTGACTTTACCCTTAAGACATTTCCAAACCATTTTTCATCTTTGATTCCTTTCTTCAACATAATACCTATCTCTTCTTTCTTCTCATTTACATCCACACACATTTAGACATGCCAGCCTAAGCCTTCATGGAGGGTGATCACTTCTTACTTGGTTCCTTCTGTT
This sequence comes from Panulirus ornatus, assembly GCF_036320965.1. Lineage (NCBI taxonomy): Eukaryota > Metazoa > Arthropoda > Malacostraca > Decapoda > Palinuridae > Panulirus > Panulirus ornatus. Next base: position 63,430,757 of record NC_092242.1, read on the forward strand.
CCCTTTTTTAAAAACTGAAATTCAAGTTTTTTTTCTCAAGCCCTCCTTATATATGTAATACATTCATATTTTTCATACTTGATTGCCGTTTTCCACTTTACCAAGGAAGCACCAAGAACACCTGAAGAAATGCCACATCTGATCAAGTCCATTCTCTAGTAGTCCCCACAGACCTTTCTGAGGTTTACTCCAGACACTTTGCATGCCCTGGTTCAGTCCACTAACAGCACAATAACCCCTATATACCAGTGTTCCAGTTCTCTATCCCATGCACGCCTTTCACCATCCTGCATATTTAGGCCCTGATTGCTCAAAATCTTTTTCACTCCATCCTTCCACTTCCAGTTTGGTCTCCCACTTCTTGTTCCCACCACCTCTGACACATACATCCTCTTTGTCAACCTTTCCTCAATCATTTTCTCCATATGTCTAAACTCCATATGTCTAAACCATTTCAATACACCTTCTTCTGCTCTCTCAACCACACCCTTTTTATTACCATACATCTCTCTTACCCTTTCATTGCTTACTCAGTCAAACCACCTCACACCACATATTGTCCTCAAACATTTAATTTCCAACACATCCACTGTTGTCCATACAACCTTATCCATAGCCCCACCTCGCATCCATATGATACTGTTAAGACTACTATTCTTTCAAATATAGCCATTTTTGCCCTCCTAGATAACATTTTCTCTTTCTGCTTATTCTTCAGTGCTCCCAGAACATTCGCCCCCTCTCTCATGACCCACTTCCACTTCCATGGTTCCATTTTTTGCTATCTCCGCTTCCACATATCTAAAACACTTCACCATCTCCAATTTTTTTCCATTCAAACTTATATCCTAACTAACTTGTTCCTCACCTCAACCTTGCTGAACCTTAAAACTTAGCTTTTATTCACATTCACCTTCAACTTTCTCCTTTAACACACTCTACCAAACTTAGTCACCATCTTTAACAGTTTCTATTTGACTCTGCAAACAAAAACTGTCTCACTTCCCAGGCCCTCCCATCTTCCACAGACTGCATGCTCGCCCATCTTTAAGACTTCCATTTACCTCCCTCACTACCACATCCATTAACAAATTGAACAACCATTGTGATATCACACATCCCTGCCACAGACTATCCTTCACTTGGAACCATTCATTCTTCTCTCTTCCTGTTGCACTCTTAGCTCATTAGCATTGCTTATGCAAAGTAATAATGACCCATATTTAAAACTGCATTTTGAGTGAGAGCTTTAGTCAGTCTTGACTGGATGAAAGTGTTGTGGACTGCATACAAAGCTGACCTCAGTACAGTTGAGTTATTCAATGTAGCATACAAATTACCAAACTAATTCTTAATAAAAAGCAGTCCTTAACTCGGAGTGGCCAGTCACAAAAAAGGAATAACCTTTTTTATGATTTTGAAGGGAAAGCCTACCACCCCTGCAACTTTGTAAATATATTCTCTTTTAGAGCTGAGCAACCTTCAGTCAGGGAGCCATCTCATAGAGAAAAAATTGTTTTACCTCTCATCCCTTAAACTGAGAACACATCATGGTAATCCAACCAGATGAATGACGACTGTAAAAAGAAATCACATCTTGAATAGGGGATCAGTGAAGAGTATGGCCTCATGACTTCATTATAGATGCAAACATGTCTTTTGTCTGGCAGATATCTCTTCATGTGCATGGTTCACCAGGTTTCTATGTGAATCATGTGAATGTCATGGAAATGGTCCTTTCACATCAGAATCAGAATCAATTATAGTATCTGAACAATGTTTCGAAGCCTTAGGACAGTGATCAAGTCATCAAGCATAAGCCAAGGCTCCCATAACTGTTCTGAATTACCCAAAGTTAGACTTCCTTGAGGATGCAAATAGACTAGGCAGTCCATTGGGTTGATATGATTTCCCTTACAAGGGAACAGGATATCTTTTTCCATATGTTACAACAGTTGGCAACTGTGGATCTTGGTTGTAATGTGGATTTTAGTGGTAGACAGCTGGTGTTTTAATTCTACAGAGCTCATTGTGATAGTTTTAAAGGGTAATGAACTTCAGGATTCAACTCTAAGAGCTTTGATTGTCTGGCCCAACGTAAACTGTTTGGGGAATGGTGGCTTCAGGAATGGGATTGTTGGGCTTTCTGTGTTAGGGTCCAGCTGTCTCAAGTGGACATAACTGTATAGCGTGTTTCTTTCAAGCATTGTAGAATGCAGAAATAAAGTTTCCTCTGATGAATACCATTGTCTCAGGAATGTGTAAACTCAATAGTGGTGTACATGATGAAACATTTTTCTTTTTTCTTTAGATTTTCTATAGTGAGTGATCTTTCTGACTGTTTATTTACCGTCATCAGTAGAGCCTGCAGTGGTGGTGGTAGAATGCAATATCTTGCCAGACATTTGTGTATGTATCTTGAAGTTTTCCAGTTGCTTTGTATGTGTTGTCATTTCTTTACAGTACAAGTAATATCTGCTTTGTGGTGAGGCTTTTGTGTAAGGTTGTAGTTGTGCACCCACTAATTTTTTATAGAGTAGTGTCTGTCAAACACACAACAAAATTTTATTAGACATGCACCTATTTATTTCAGGTAGTGGTTCCTAAGATGAAGAGTGAAATCCTCGGTGTTGTAGTCGTGGAGTCAGGGTGGGGATCCATGGTTCCAACAGTGGTGATTGCTAACCTCTCTCCTACGGGTGCTGCTGCTAAGTGTGGCCAGCTCAACATTGGAGACCAAATAATTGCTATTAATGGTGTGTCTTTAGTGGGTCTGCCACTTTCAACCTGCCAGAACTATATAAAGGTAAGAATTAATTACTGAACCAAGAAAATTAAGTATATCCCAGCACACTAAGGCATTTGAGTTTTATGAAACCTCCCTCTTCTGTATATATATATTTTATTTATTTATTTATTTTGCTTTGTCGCTGTCTCCCGCGTTTGCGAGGTAGCACAAGGAAACAGACGAAAGAAATGGCCCAACCCACCCCCATACACATGTATATACATACACGTCCCCACACGCAAATATACATACCCATACATTTCAATGCACACATATATATACACACACAGACATATCCATATATACACATGCACACAGTTCACACTGTCTGCCTTTATTCATTCCCATCGCCACCTCGCCACACATGGATTAACATCCCCCTCCCCCCTCATGTGTGCGAGGTAGCGCTAGGAAAAGACAACAAAGGCCCCATTCATTCACACTCAGTCTCTAGCTGTCATGCAATAATGCCCTAAACCACAGCTCCCTTTCCACATCCAGGCCCCACAGAACTTTCCATGGTTTACCCCATATATATATATATATATATATATATATATATATATATATATATATATATATATATATATATATATATATAGTGGTTCCAACAATGTTGTATGGTTGCAAGGCGTGGGCTATGGATAGAGTTGTGCGCAGGAGGATGATGTGCTGGAAATGAGATGTTTGAGGACAATGTGTGGTGTGAGGTGGTTTGATCGAGTGAGTAACGTAAGGGTAAGAGAGATGTGTGGAAATAAAAAGAGCGTGGTTGAGAGAGCAGAAGAGGGTGTTTTGAAGTGGTTTGGGCACATGGAGAGGATGAGTGAGGAAAGATTGACCAAGAGGATATATGTGTCGGAGGTGGAGGGAACAAGGAGAAGAGGGAGACCAAATTGGAGGTGGAAAGATGGAGTGAAAAAGATTTTGTGTGATCGGGGCCTGAACATGCAGGAGGGTGAAAGGAGGGCAAGGAATAGAGTGAATTGGAGCAATGTGGTATACCGGGGTTGACGTGCTGTCAGTGGATTGAATCAAGGCATGTGAAGCGTCTGGGGTAAGCTATGGAAAGCTGTGTAGGTATGTATATTTGCGTGTGTGGGCGTATGTATATACATGTGTATGGGGGGGGTTGGGCCATTTCTTTCGTCTGTTTCCTTGCGCTACCTCGCAAACGCGGGAGACAGCGACAAAGTATAATAAATAATATGAATATATATATATATATATATATATATATATATATATATATATTCACTCTATATATATATTCACTCTATTCCTTGCCCTCCTTTCACCCTCCTGCATGTTCAGGCCCCGATCACACAAAATCTTTTTCTCTCCATCTTTCCACCTCCAATTTGGTCTCCCTCTTCTCCTTGTTCCCTCCACCTCCGACACATATATCCTCTTGGTCAATCTTTCCTCACTCATCCTCTCCATGTGCCCAAACCACTTCAAAACACCCTCTTCTGCTCTCTCAACCACGCTCTTTTTATTTCCACACATCTCTCTTACCCTTACGTTACTCACTCGATCAAACCACCTCACACCACACATTGTCCTCAAACATCTCATTTCCAGCACATCCATCCTCCTGCGCACAACTCTATCCATAGCCCACGCCTCGCAACCATACAACATTGTTGGAACCACTATTCCTTCAATCATACCCATTTTTGCTTTCCGAGATAATGTTCTCGACTTCCACACATTTTTCAAGGCCCCCAGGATTTTCGCCCCCTCCCCCACCCTATGATCCACTTCCGCTTCCATGGTTCCATCCGCTGCCAGATCCACTCCCAGATATCTAAAACACTTCACTTCCTCCAGTTTTTCTCCATTCAAACTCACCTCCCAATTGACTTGACCCTCAACCCTACTGCACCAAATAACCTTGCTCTTATTCACATTTACTCTTAACTTTCTTCTTCCACACACTTTTCCAAACTCAGTCACCAGCTTCTGCAGTTTCTCACATGAATCAGCCACCAGCGCTGTATCATCAGCGAACAACAACTGACTCACTTCCCAAGCTCTCTCATCCCCAACAGACTTCATATATATATATATATATATATATATATATATATATATATATATATATATATATATATATATATATGTATATATATGTGTATATATATATATATATATATATATATATATATATATATATATATATATATATATATTTTCTTTTCTTTCAAACTATTCGCCATTTCCTGCGTTAGCGAGGTAGCGTTAAGAACAGAGGACTGGGCCTTTTTTGGAATATCCTCACCTGGCCCCCTCTGTTCCTTCTTTTGGAAAATTAAAAAAAAACGAGAGGGGAGGATTTCTAGCCCCCCGCTCCCTCCCCTTTAAGTCGCCTTCTACGACACACAGGGAATACGTGAGAAGTATTCTTAATCCCCTATCCCCAGGGATATATATATATATATATATATATATATATATATATATATATATATTCTTTTTTTTTTTTTTTTCAATTTTCCAAAAGAAGGAACAGAGAATTGGGCCAGGTGAGGGTATTCCCTCAAAGGCCCAGTCCTCTGTTCTTAACGCTACCTCGCTAATGCGGGAAATGGCAAATGGTTTGAAAGATATATATGTATATATAAATGGATTTGTATGTAGCATTTATGGATCTGGAGAAGGCATATGATAGAGTTGATAGAGATGCTCTGTGGAAGGTATTAAGAATATATGGTGTGGGAGGCAAGTTGTTAGAAGCAGTGAAAAGTTTTTATCGAGGATGTATGGCATGTGTACGTGTAGGAAGAGAGGAAAGTGATTGGTTCTCAGTGAATGTAGGTTTGCGGCAGGGGTGTGTGATGTCTCCATGGTTGTTTAATTTGTTTATGGATGGGGTTGTTAGGGAGGTAAATGCAAGAGTTTTGGAAAGAGGGGCAAGTATGAAGTCTGTTGGGGATGAGAGAGCTTGGGAAGTGAGTCAGTTGTTGTTCGCTGATGATACAGCGCTGGTGGCTGATTCATGTGAGAAACTGCAGAAGCTGGTGACTGAGTTTGGTAAAGTGTGTGAAAGAAGAAAGTTAAGAGTAAATGTGAATAAGAGCAAGGTTATTAGGTACAGTAGGGTTGAGGGTCAAGTCAATTGGGAGGTAAGTTTGAATGGAGAAAAACTGGAGGAAGTAGTGTTTTAGATATCTGGGAGTGGATCTGGCAGCGGATGGAACCATAGAAGCGGAAGTGGATCATAGGGTGGGGGAGGGGGCGAAAATCCTGGGAGCCTTGAAGAATGTGTGGAAGTCGAGAACATTATCTCGGAAAGCAAAAATGGGTATGTTTGAAGGAATAGTGGTTCCAACAATGTTGTATGGTTGCGAGGCGTGGGCTATGGATAGAGTTGTGCGCAGGAGGATGGATGTGCTGGAAATGAGATGTTTGAGGACAATGTGTGGTGTGAGGTGGTTTGATCGAGTAAGTAACGTAAGGGTAAGAGAGATGTGTGGAAATAAAAAGAGCGTGGTTGAGAGAGCAGAAGAGGGTGTTTTGAAATGGTTTGGGCACATGGAGAGAATGAGTGAGGAAAGATTGACCAAGAGGATATATGTGTCGGAGGTGGAGGGAACGAGAAGTGGGAGACCAAATTGGAGGTGGAAAGATGGAGTGAAAAAGATTTTGTGTGATCGGGGCCTGAACATGCAGGAGGGTGAAAGGAGGGCAAGGAATAGAGTGAATTGGATCGATGTGGTATACCGGGGTTGACGTGCTGTCAGTGGATTGAATCAGGGCATGTGAAGCGTCTGGGGTAAACCATGGAAAGCTGTGTAGGTATGTATATTTGCATGTGTGGACGTATATATATACATGTGTATGGGGGTGGGTTGGGCCATTTCTTTCGTCTGTTTCCTTGCGCTACCTCGCAAACGCGGGAGACAGCGACAAAGCAAAAAAAAAAAAAAAACATAAACGCTCATACATGCACATATACGTGCATATACATATACACAAATACATACATATACATATTCACATAGAGACATATACATATTTACACATGTAAATATTCATACTTGCTTGCCTTCATCCATTCCTGGCACTACCCCACCCCACAGGAAACAGCATCGCTACCCCTTGCTTCAGATATATTTTTATACTTGATTGCCGTTTCCCGCACTAAGTAGGTAGTCCCAGGAACTAGACGAAGAAAGATACATCCACTCACATACACACACACGTACATATATACATACATACACATATATATACATATCAACATATACACACACACATACACATACGTAGACATATACATATATACACATGTACATTTTTACGCTTGCCTTCACCCTTTCCCGGTTCCACCCCGCCCCACAGGTAACAGCATCGCCACCCCCTGTGCCAGCGAGTTAGCACCAGGGAAACAGAAATAAAAGACCACATTTGTTCACATTCAGTCTCTAGCTTTCATGTGTAATGCACCGACACCACAGCTCCCTATCCACAGCCAGACCCCTCAGACCTTTCCATGGTTTATCCTCAGACATTTCAAATGCCCTGGTTCAGTCCATTAACAGCACATCGACCCAGATATACCACATCATTCAAATTCACTCTGTTCATTGCATGTCTCTCACCTTCCTGTATGTTCAGGCTCCAATCGCTCAAAATCTTTTTCACTCCATATTTATTAATTTGCTATACTTGATTGCCATTTCCCACATCAGCGAGGTAGCTTCAGGGAACAAATTCACCATTTCCTTCATTAGCAAGGTAGCGTTAAGAACAGATGACCAAGTCTTAGAGGGAAAATTCCTGACATGACCCCTTTCTATGTCCCTTCTTTTGGAAAAGTAAAACAGAAGGGGAGGATTTTTCCCTCTAAGGCTTAGTCATCCGCCCATGACACTACCTTGCTGATGCAGGAAATAGTGAATATATACAAAGAAAAGAATATTATTATTATTATTATTCTTTCTTTTCTTTCATACTATTCGCCATTTCCCGCGTCACCGAGGTAGTGTTAAGAACAGAGGACTGGGCCTCTGAGGAAACATCCTCATCCAGCCCCCTTCTCTGTTCCTTCTTTGGGAAAAAAAAAAAAAAAAAGAGAGAGAGAGGGGAGGATTTCCAGCCCCCCGCTCCCTTCCCTTTTAGTCGCCTTCTACGACACGCAGGGAATACGTGGGAAGTATTCTTTCTCCCCTATTATTATTATTATTATTATTATTATTATTATTATTATTATTATTATTATTATTATTAAGGCCCAGTCTTCTGTTCTTAACGCTACCTCGCTAATGCAGGATATGGCAAATGTGAAGAAGAAAAATTATTATTACTATTATAATCATTGTTGTTGTTGTTGTTGTTGTTGTTGTTATTGTTATTATTAGAGTGAATTGGAATGATGTGATATACTGGGTCGACAAACTGTCATTGGACTGAACCAGGGCATGTCAAATGTCCAGGGTAAACCATGGAAAGGTCTGTGGAGCCTGGATGTGGATGGGGAGTTGTGGTTTCAGTGCATTACACATGGCAGCTAAAAACTGAGTGTGAACAAATGTGGCCTTTTTTGTCTGTTTTCCTGGCACTAACCTCACTGACGCAGGGGGTGAAGATGATGTGGGGCTAGGTGGTACCAGGAATAGATGAAGGCAAGCAAGTATGAATATGTACATGTGTATACATGTATATGGCTGTGTATGCATATGCTTATGTACATATATGGGCATATATATATATATATGTGTGTGTGTGTGTGTGTATATGAGTGGATGGGTCTTTCTTTGTGTTTCCTGGCACTACCTCACGGATGTGGGAAATGGTGATCAAGTATGATAAGTAATATGATGATTATTATTATTATCATTATTATCATTATTATTATTATTATTATTATTATTATTATTATTATTATTATTATTATCATTGTTATTATTATCATTATTAGTATCATTATTATTTATAACCCCATGACCCCAATTATGGGCCTCAACTTCAAGGCTGCACTTTTATCAAAAGCTGGGTAAAGATGGTCCCCTTTGGAGTGACAAGTTCCTTGACAAGACTGTACTCCCTTTCACCAACTGATAATGATATAGCCCCGCCAAACATGTTTCAGTAACACTAATGTGTATTTACATTCATGTTTACAACTTGAACAGGAGTGTCTCCTGATCCACCAGCACCTCTCCTTTGTTGAATTTCTTCTCTGTTTGTTTAATTATGTACTTCTCATCTCACCTTACATATATGTTACATGTAGATTACTATTAGAATGTTTCATTGATTTATTACCTTGCGTATGTGAAAGTTGTAGTGTATGTTTTTCACTGTATCACCTACACATATAAATTTCCTTTTCTTGTTTATTGTCTCCCTCATACTAGAGAGATAAAGTCTATGTATTAAACTTTTTATTTCAGAATACAAAATACAATACTGCAGTGAAGCTTACGGTAGTTCCTTGCCCACCTGTGGTTGAAGTGAAGATCCGTAGACCAGACACAAAATACCAATTAGGTTTCTCTGTACAAAATGGTGTTGTAAGTATAAAGTTTGTATGATATTAGACCTCTCTGTTTCATAACAGTAGGACTAATAAAGAATGGCCTGAATTTTCATGTGTATGCTAATCATCACCTCTCACATTTTAGTGGGTTACTCTTGCAGAATTTCATTTAATCACATTGATCTGGCTTCATTTCTATCAATATTCCCATCTACACACACAATTTACTTTATGTTTTTTTTGTGTATAAGAATATTCTTATATTCATGTTTATCAATTTTGTCCACTTTCATCCTTTCCAACGTATTTTTAAAACCTCATCAGTCATTTTTTTTTTTTTTACAAATTGGGTACTTCCTTCAGAATGCAACATTTACCCTTTAATTTAGCAATTTTTTAGTCTGTCCTTGTCCTTCACCCATGTCTATGTTTTAGAAAATCCACCTACTTGGTTTTCTGTGTAACCATTTTACTGTTTCAGACTAACACTTCATTGGTTATGTAGACTTTATTACACCAAACAGATTTTATTAGAGATCATAAATCATTTTTTTTCCTATGATGAATATTCCTGATGTTCTTGCAGTTTACCTAATTAATAACCAGTTTGGTGATATATCTATTTTCATTGCTGACACAATGGCAGTTGAAATGACATAACCTGACTACACTCCAATTTATTTTTCTTCGTCATAACTACTATGGTATTACTTTCAATCGTAAAGTTTTGTCTCTTTCCACTTCCATTACGTGTGATCATACAAGCCTTGTTCCTTTAGGGAACTCCCAAGTTTGATCTGCCCAAACATACTTTCCTTGTAAGATTCAACTCTCTCTCACCTTCCTGCATCCTGTCCCTATTATATTTCTATCTTTCCACCCCTAGGGTGATGGTTGTCTTCTTTTCCCACAGCTTGCTTTTAACTTGATGCATGATGACTGTTGTTAAAGAAAATACGCAAAAGCTTTTCCACATGACTAAACCACATCACCATACCTCTTGTAAATGTGACATCAGTGTCTTTTCCTGTCATTAAGATCCTGCATTTACACACCACCAGTTGCATATGCTAACACTGCAAGCTCTTCTCAGGTTACACATTTTCATTGCTTGTATCCCAGAAATGTTAGCTCTATTTCATGTCTTTGTTTTACACTCATTCATTACTCTCATTTGGATTTGAAGTTTTCTTTTTCCAAAGGATATAATCCCCTTTCTTTCTTGACCAGTTCTCTCCCTTACTTCTTCCATTGTGCCACTTTTGTAAGAAATGAATGTAAATTATATCTTACTTTTTCCAGCACTCATCTTAGCATTTTTCTTCAGCTCACTTTTATTTTTATTCTGTAAAGCAGAATTTACCTTCCATTCTCCCTCCTGTTCTTCAGTCACATTCATTAAACCTTTTCTTCTTTTACAAACTGTCTTAACTTCTAACACCACCAGTAATACCCTTCAATCTGCTACCAGTACTGGTTTCTAATCATGTTTTTTACTGCTATAACTGTATCATTTATATACATTGTCCATTTTTGTTTACTGTTCTAGGGATATACCACAGAAAGTAGATGTAACAGTATTTGAAATACTAAAAAAAGTACTATAAGTTATTTAAACAACACTGCTGGCACTAAAACCCTTGTCCAGCTGAGGCCTTTAAATTTTTGTGCTGCTATCATTTAATCCAAGTGCACCCAATGACCCCAAAGTATGACCCTTCTTCAGACTTAACTCCTTGTGCTTGAAAATTAAATCTTCTTATGTTCAGAATCACTCATCATATGGATGTTTTTATCATCTGAAGTACTACACATTAAGGTGGGAGCCCAGGTGGAGGCAGCATGCATGTCCAGCTTTTTGTTACTAAAATCTTACCTCCTTTCCACCACTAATTGGGACCAGCTACACAGAAATTCGATTTTAGTTTGGTTTTGCATTTTTCTGTAATTATAAAGGATTCCATATCCTTGGTAGTGTATGCATGTAATTTGGGTAACCATAGTCTTTAGACATGTTTGTTTGTTTGTCATTGGGCAGAATCAACAGTTGCAGAGTATCATCACCCAGATTTGAGTCTGTGATTTTTCTCATCTTGTATTTTGTATTATTTTTTGTTTGTTTGTTGATTGTGTTCAGATGCATCTTCATTTCTCTTTATATTATTGATATTAAATGTTAACAGTGAGATAAAGCATAGTCAGGGACTTTGCTGATAACAGTAATCAAACTCATAGGATCATTTGGTCAAAAAGAGATGTAAAAAATTAAATACTTTATACAATTGGGCAGAATTAAACCTGTTGGACTTTAACAGATGAATTTGACAGATACAACGAAGCCTCACTGCATGAGTGTCACTTCGATAAGTTTGTGAATTTAAGACCAATTAAACCACTAAATGAGGAGAAACTCCACTTGTGCTTGCAAGTAAGCATTTAGTTTGTTCACACAAACTATTTTCATCTTTGCTGCAGCATTCTAGGCAGTCCACACAACCCAAGATGCACTATGCATAGTTTTCATTCTGCTATGCATGTATTCATCTGTATGTAGAAACTTATTCTGAATCAGCTTTTGTTTCAGCCTTTTGTTCGCCACCTATGTGTGCTACACATGACTCTTATGTAATATGTATTCACAAAGAATTGCAACATTAATATTAGTGAAGGTCTGTACAAATTGGATAGCTTTATTGTTGATAAAATTTATTAAGTTCCCTTTCTCGTCCACATAATAGATTTTATAATATGCATTTTGCCAGACTTGAACACACCTGACCTCCATTTGGTTATTCACATGTTTACCAAATGGCATGCTAGCTAAGTCTCTTCATTGTATATCACCTTACTGTTATATTTCTTTCTTGTATCTCCCCTGATGAAGTGATTATTACATGAAAGTGCACTTGGAAACATCATGTTTCATTTCCATTGACAGCACATCGGCCCCGGTATACCACATCGTTCCAATTCACTCTATTCCTTGCACGCCTTTCACCCTTCTGCATGTTCAGGCCCTGATCGCTTAAAATCTTTTTCACTCCATCTTTCCACCTCCAATTTGGTCTCCCACTTCTCTTCATTCCCTCCACCTCTGACACATATATCCTCATTGTCAATCTTTCCTCACTCATTCTCTCCATGTGACCAAACCATTTCAAAACACCCTCTTCTGCTTTCTCAACTACATTCTTTTTATTACTACATATCTCTCTTACCCTTTCATTACTTACTCGATCAAACCACCTCACTCCACATATTGTCCTCAAACATCTCATTTCCAACCCATCCACCCTCCTCTGCACAATTCTATCTATAGCCCACGCCTTGCAACCATATAACATTGTTGGAACCACTATTCCTTCAAACATACCCATTTTTGCTTTCCGAGATAATGTTCTCACCTTCCACACATTTTTCAACACTCCCAGAACTTTCGCCCCCTCCCCTACCCTATGACTCACTTCCACTTCCATGGCTCCATCCACCGCCAAATCCACTCCCAGATATCTAAAACACTTCACTTCCTCCAGTTTTTCTCCATTCAAACTTACCTCCCAATTGACTTGTCCCTCAACCCTACAGTACATAATAACCTTGCTCTTATTCACATTTACTCTAAGATTTCTTCTTTCACACACATTACCTAACTCAGTTACCAGCTTCTGCAGTTTCTCACCCGAATCAGCCACCAGCGCTGTATCATCAGCGAACAACAACTGACTCACTTCCCAAGCCCTCTCATCCACAACAGACTGCATACTTGCCCCTCTCTCCAAAGCTCTTCCATTCACCTCCCTGACAACCCCATCCATAAACAAATTAAACAACCATGGAGACATCATGCACCCCTGCTGCAAACCAACATTCACCGAGAACCAATCACTTTCCTCTCTTCCTTCTTGCACACATGCCCTACAGCCTCGATAAAAACTTTTCACTGCTTCTCGCAACTTGCCTCCCTCACCATTTATACTTAATACCTTCCACAGAGCATCTCTATCAACTCTATCATATGCCTTCTCCAGATCCATAAATGCTACATACAAATCCATTTGCTTTACTAAGTATTTCTCACATACATTTTTCAAAGCAAACACCTGATCCACACATCCTCTACCACTTCTGAAACCACGCTGCTCTTCCCCAATCTGATGCTCTGTACATGCTTTCACCCTTTCAATCAATACCCTCCCATATAGTTTCCTAGGAATACTCAACAACTTATACCTCTGTAATTTGAGCACTCACCTTTATCCCCTTTGCCTTTGTCCAATGGCATTATGCATGCATTCCACCAATCCTCAGGCACCTCGCCATGAGTCATACATACATTAAATATCCTTTTCAACCAGTCAACAACAGTCACCCCCTTTTTTAATAAATTCCACTGCAATACCATCCAAACCAGCTGCCTTGCTGGCTTTCATCTTCCGCAAAGCTTTTACTATCTCTTCTATGTTTACCAAATCATTCTCCCTAACCCTTTCACTTCGCACACAACCTCGACCAAAACACCGTATATCTGCCACTCTATCATCTAACACATTCAACAAACCTTAAAAATACTCCATCTCCTTCTCACATCACCACTACTTGTTATTACCTCCCCATTTGCCCCCTTCACTGTTGTTCCCATTTGTTCTCTTGTCTCACGCACTTTATTTACCTCCTTCCAAAACATCTTTTTATTCTCCTTAAAATTGAATGATACTTTCTCATCCCAACTCTCATTTGCCCTCTTTTTCACCTCTTGCACCTTGCACCTGGGGATAGGGGAGAAAGAATACTTCCCATGTATTCCCTGCATGTCATAGAAGATGACTAAAAGGTTGCGAGCTGAGGGCTGGAAATCCCCCTCCAGTTATTACTTTTCTAAGAGAAGGAACTTAGAGAAAGGATCCAAGTGAGGATTTTTCTCTTCGAATGTTTCTTTTTGACTTTCCTATTGTCTGTCACATACCATCTTAAAAGACTCATCCAGGCTTATCTCTGTTGATTTCTTCACACTATATATTCTTTCACATCTTCATTCTTTACGTTTTCCTTTTAACTAATTTTTCTAACTTTAACCAGTCTTGAATAGATATGCTATCTTTGATACTTTCTTTTTCTTTCGTACTATTCGCCATTTCCCACATTAGCGAGGTAGCGTTAAGAACAGAGGAATGGGCCCTTGAGGGAACATCCTCACCTGGCCCCCTTCTCTGTTCCTTCTTTTGGAAAATTGAAAAAAACGAGAGGGGAGGATTTCCAGCCACCCGCTCCCTCCCCTTTTAGTCGCCTTCTACGACACGCAGGGAATACGTGGGAAGTATTCTTTCTCCCCTATCCCCAGGGATACTTATTATAATCATATTTCATTTGCACTGTAGGTCTGTGAATTGCTTTACAGATCTGCAGTTTATTACGAGGTGGCATAGCAGAACGTGGTGGTGTTCGAGTGGGTCATCGCATTATCGATATCAATAGCCAATCTGTGGTTGCTGTTCCTCATGAGAAAATAGTGAACCTATTAGCTACATCTGTTGGTGAGGTATGTTTTAACATGTCCAGTTCTGCATACTTGATTGTTTATGTGCCTTTTATTATTGCATTAACATACTTTGTAATTATTGTGTTGCCTGCATAGCATTGCAGATACATAAGGATCTAAAACTTTAGACTTATCATTGTCCATCCATCCATCATGCAGTCACACTTTAACCTTCAACGTAATCTTGTCGATTAATAACATTTTGTGTATGTACACTTTGGTTTTTAAGAACTTGTTTGTTGGAACATTAATATGTGAATATTTATATATTACAAAGTTTAATTTTCAAGTAATATGAAGCTTTGCAGTTACATTTGTACATACACACTCTTAGGGTTCCAGTAATCATTGAAAGTTAGCAGATCAGGGAGATTATGAATATTTAACAAACACGCTGTGTAGCACATCTGGGTGGGTCCCAGGGAATACCGTATAATCTGTCACTACTTTTTTATATGTATTTGGATTCTTTTATTTCATTATCTTTTTATGTAAGAAATACAGAATCATGCTTGGTCTTTTTAGTTTCTTGTCATCTAAATTAGTTTTTCCCAAACAGTAGCAACCCTAAATTTCAATCTTTTCTTGCCCTGGTGACCCAAAGGGCTGATATATAATACACTATGTATGCAATATTGTATTGTTCACACAGTGTCCACATGCACAGATACAACACATGAAAGCAGGCACAGATTAGAAAAACTGAGAAAAGCAAGTGACATTCGTGAGAAATATGTATTATTATGTGGCCTTGAACTGGGAAATGGGAGCATTTTCCTATTCAAGGTCATATGTATTCTTGCCAATGACCACATCTCCCTGTTCAAGGCCATACAATGAAACATCCTCTGAACAGGCACACCAATACCTCACCTTCACAGCTTTAACAGTTAAGATGCAGGCAAAAACTTACATTCTTTGTAATAATTAAGATCTCAACTTTCTCCAGTATGTCACTGAATCCTCAGACATGGCAGCATCAGTACTGAGGGACAAGCGTCAGGCTTCATGTTGATGCTGGGTGACTTGATATACCAGTATGAATATTAAACGTTACTGATTTAAATGTGTCAAGTATATATGAAGGCTTCATTCACATCCATTTTACACTTGTCAGTATTTCCATAATTCCTCATAATTCCCCAATTTCATTATTGCCAAAAATAATTTTTTCCCAAGACCTTACCATGACTGTCAGGAACATAGGTGCGACCTTCATTTGGGCCATGACCTTGGGTTTTGGAACCACTGATGTAAATAATACCAGAGATTAAAATGTTTTTCCATTCTGGTTATGTGTTAGGGTAAGTGGTGGCTGAAATAAATTAACCAGTAAGGCAGTGAATGGTGGCCTTGCAGAGTTTTAGAAGGCTACTTGGTGCTATAGAAAGTTCAGGAGATGGGGGCACCACAGGTGTAAAACTAGACCAGGAACCCTGAATAAACACTACTAAAAATAGAGTACTGAGAAGGGGAATTCCCACTTGACCATAGAAATAAATTCTCTGAATGTTATAAGGCCTTTGGGGACAGATTTATATATTACACCATAGGGATCATTTGCATTATACCTGATTGTGAAAATAATTTCAACGTAAAAACAATAGAGAAATTTGTTAATAATTAACTAAGAAAATTTAAAATCATCAGGTATTCCAATGGAGAACAATAAAAAAGCACTTAAGAGTGTGCAAGGTTATACCTGGGTTGGGGCTTCGAAAATGAAAAACTGCAGAAGTTGATTCTAAGTTTAGTAGAGAACGTGAAAGGAGAACATTGAGAGTAAATATTAATAGATGAAAGGTTATACTGTTTCGTATCGTAGAGATAGGTTAGTTTGAGTGTGAATGGAGAAAACTTGAAGGAAGTAAAGTGTTCTAGATGTAACCAAGGGAGTTGGATGAGGGGATGAAGGTCCTGGGTTCATTGAGAAATGTGTGGAGAGGTCACTATCTGGGAGAGCAAGGATGGGCATGTTTGAAGGTATAGTAGTTCCAACAGCATTGTATGAATGCAAGACATGGCCTCTAGATGAGAATGTACATAAGACAGTAAATGTGTTGGAAATTAAATATTTGAAGACAATATGTGGTGAGGAGGGTTTTCTGAGAAGGAAATGATAGAGTAAGAGAAAAGTGTGATAATAAGAAGGGTATGATTGTGAGAGCTGAAGAGGGTTCTTGTGTCATAAGTGGAGGGAACAAGAAGGGGAGACTGACTTTGTAATGGAAAGATGGAATTAAAAGATTATAAGTGCTTGCGGGCTTGGGGGCAGAACTTGCAGGAGAATGAAAAGCATCCATGGGATAGAGTGCATTAGAGCAATTTGAGGTACAACATGCTGTCAGTGGACTGAACAAGGGCATGTGATGTTGTCAGGGGAAAACACAGAAAGGTCTGTGGTGTCTGGATGCGGATAGGCAGCAGTAGTTTCACTGCATCACACATGACAGCTTGTGAACGGGTGAGGGAATGGAGACAGTGAACATACACATACACAAGCTGTCATGTGCACATTCATTCTTGTTTGCCTTCATCCATTCCTGGCACTACCCTGCCTCATTGGAAACAGCATCGCTACCCCCTGCTTCAGCAAGGTAGCACCAGGAAAACAGACAAAAAAAAGGCCACATTCGTTCACACTTAGTCTCTAGCTGTCACAGCTCCCTATCCACATCCTGGCCCCACAGACCTTTCCATGGTTTATCCCAGATGTTTCACATGCCCTGGTTCAGTCCATTGACAGCACATCGACCCAGTATACCACATCATTCCAATTCACTCTATTCCTTGCAAGCCCTTTCACCCTCTTGTATTTTCAGGCTTCGATCGCTCAAAATCTTTTTCACTCCATCCTTCCACCTCCAATTTGGTTTCCCACTTCTCCTTGTTCGCTCTACCTCTGACACATATATCCTCTTTGTCAACCTTTCCTCACTCATTCTCTCCATGTGACCAAACCATTTCAACATAACCTCTTCTTCTTTCTCAACCACACTCTTTTTTATTTCCACACATCTCTTACCCTTTCATTACTTACTCGATCAAACCACGTCACACCACATATTGTCCTCAAACATTTCATTTCTAACACACGCACCCTCTTCCGCACAACCCTATCTATACCCCATACCTCACAACCATATAACATTGTTGGAACCATTATTCCTTCAAACATACCCATTTTTGCTCTCCAAGATAATGTTCTTACCTTCCACACATTCTTCAATGCTCCCAGAACCTTCACCCTCACTTCTGCCTCCATAGCTCCATCCGCTGCTAAATCCACTCCCAGATATCTAAAACACTTCACTTCCTCCAATTTTTCTTCATTCAAACTTACCTCCCAATTCACTTGTCCCTCAACCCCACTGAACCTGATAACCTTGTCTTATCAACCCCACTGAACCTGATAACCTTGCTCTTATTGACATTTACTCTCAGCTTTCTTCTTTCACACACTTTACCAAACTCAGTCACCAACTTCTGCAGTTTCTCACCCAAATCAGCCACCAGCGCTGTATCATCAGCGAACAACAACTGACTCACTTCCCAGGCCTTCTCATCCACAACAGACTGCATACTTGCCCCTTTCTCCAAAACTCTTGCATTTACCTCCCTAACCACCCCATACTTAAACAGATTTAACAGCCATGGGGACATCACTCACCCTTGCCGCAAACCAACATTCACGGGGAACCAATCACTTTCCTCTCTTCCTACTCATACACTTTTCACTGCTTCTAGCAAGTTCCCTCCAACGCCATATACTCTTAATATCTTCCACAAAGCATCTTTATCAACCCTATCATATGCCTTATCTAGATCCATAAATGCTACATACAAATCCATCTGTTTTCTAGGTATTTCACACATACATTCTTCAAAGCAAACACCTGATCCACACATCTCTACCACTTCTGAAACCACACTGCTGTTCCCCAAATCTGATGCTCTGTACATGCCTTTACCTTCTCAATCAATACCCTCCCATCTAATTTCCCAGGAATACTCAACAAACTTATACCTTATATATATGTAAAAGCTATGGTGACATCACACACTCCTCCTGCCACACACCAACCTTATCTATAAGCCACTTACTATTCTCTCTTCCTACTCGCACGTTGCGGTAATAACCATGATAAAAAAAAAAAAACTACTGTAATGGCTGCCTTCCTCTCTCACCACATATTCTGGAGACCTTCCATAAGGCATCTTTATCAATCCTGTCTTATGCGTTCTCTGGATCCTTAAATGCCACATTGTACTTTTTCCGCATTCTTCAAAGCTATCGCCTGATCCTCGCATCATCTGCCACTCTTGAAACCACATTGTTCCTCCCGTCCGATTCTCTTGAGTATGCCACCACCGTACAGAAAACAAAATTACCTCTTGACTCAAACAGTCTCCTTTGACCCCCATTGCCCTTATATATAGTGTTGTTATACATTTATTCCACCAATGCTCAAGCAGCTCACCATGATCCGTCCATACATTGATAATCGTAATCGGTCATTCCCTTCCTTAAGAAGTTTTTCATTATCATTCACCCTGTCCTATTTGATTTTATTCAGCTTTCACAACTTATTCTCTCATCAGTAAACTACTTTCCACTGCTCATAACGCGCTCACCATATTAACTTTATTAAACGAAGAGAAGGTTGTTAAGACGGGGTTGGCCGACCGTCATTTGTTTTCATAGACGCCATGACATTGCGATCATCTGTTTCTATAGACGCCATGACACTTGGATCATCTGTTTACAAGGCCGAAGGCCTGCCGGTGTTGACGTGAGGTTAGGTTGTGACAAGACTGTAAAGTGAAGGATTTTGAATGACATTGGCGACCCCTAACCCCAGCCAATGATCTCCATCACTCACTCTGACGATGGCGCAATGCAAACTGACTCCTCACGAGTATATTCAAAATTCCTTTGCTCCACAAGTGGCGATATCGTGTAGTGAGGATGCAGATAATCTGTGCCTGAAGAATAATTTACGATTCGTGGAGCTCATTTAGCCTTTCTGTAGACTTAATAATGAGAGTAAGTAAAGTTAAGAATATGTACACGAGTGTGTAGGTAGTGTGGTATGTAGAGTGATGACGTAGGTACATAATAGATGGTCATGTGTTGAGGTGTGTCATCGTTGTGTCGGTTGCCCCCGTATGATGGATACCCTCCAGCACCTTCTTTAACACGTCTCCTTACATGTAGCCAAGATTATCCTCCTGTAATACACTAAAGACAATTCGTTATGATAACTTCTCTAATGGATTTTGGGAGATATTTATTTGATGTTGGAATGGTGTCCAGCCTACACTCATAAATGAATGGGGGTAAAGTCAAAAATTTAGTTTTATAGCAAAGTTAGCTCAAGGAAATGACATCTTGTACTTTAGGTGCTTTATAAAGTTCATTATTATGTAGTATTAACCTGTGAAGGGCCGGTCTACCTTACTTTTTATTATAATATTATATGAAACTAATATGCCATACACCCGATAAAAACTTTTCACTGCTTCAAGCAGCTTAACTCCCATACGATATACTCTTAAAACCTTCCACAAAAAATCTGTTAACCCTATCATATGCCTTTTCCAGATCCATAAATGCCACATACACATCCATGTTTTTCTAAATATTCCTAGCACACATTCTTCAAAGCAAATGCCAGATCTACAAATTAAAAACAAAAGTTACAAATTCACCACCAGTAACAGTGGGTAAGGTTGTTTACTTTCTGCCCTCTGACAGACAAAACAACATATTACACTTGTACACTAACAGTAATATAAAACATTGAAATAACTACAGGTGAAACACAAAAGATACCAAGTTTAACTTAATGTGGATAGGTTAAGGGGATGGTGGGGATGAATGAGACATTTATAGATTAGAACTTCTGACACTCCATGTGGTTTCTTGGCCACTGTCCCAGTTGTATGCTCTCGGTAAGTTTACCTTACTCTTCCCAACAAATTAGGTATATCAATCTATCACAATTGTAAATGTAATTTTTACATCACAAGCAGTAAATAAATCATTAAATGTGAGTGAGGGAGCACAAGTTACAGTCCTTGTAACTAGAAAATTATGACTAGGTAGTTTTCTCAAGTGGATAGTTTATCATGCCCTTCAGTAACTCTTTGTTGCCTTAGCAACCCCATGGGCATACTTTTTTAAAAGTGCTCACTTGAAAAGTTTAACACTGTAAAAACCATGTCATAAATGGAACTGGTAGGTTAGTGTGATAAGATACTAGGAGATTTTGAGTGAAGAGTGGCAAAAGGTGAGAAATAGGAGGTTTTTAGGGAAGCAGTGCTGACATGTGAGAAAGGTTAGTGAACAGTGGGATGAAAAAAATAAGTTGCTCAAGAAAGAGAAAAGATAGGTAAATAGGCATGCCTATTTGGGCTGTTGTATAAAGTGATAAACAGTATATGTTCAAAGAGAGCTGAAAAAAAAATTTTGGTGTACTTGGTAAGTAGTGTGGGAGAGTGATTGAGAAAATGGTGACAGACGCTATAGTTATATATATATATATATATATATTTTTTTTTTTCATACTATTCGCTATTTCCCGCGATAGCGAGGTAGCGTTAAGAACAGAGGACTGGGCCTTTGAGGGAATATCCTCACCTGGCCCTCTTCTCTGTTCCTTCTTTTGGAAAAAAAAAAAAAAAAGAGAGAGGGGAGGATTTCCAGCCCCCCGCTCCCTTCCCTTTTAGTCGCCTTCTACAACACGCAGGGAATACGTGGGAAGTATTCTTTCTCCCGTATTCCCCCGTATTGTTATATATATATATATATATATATATATATATATATATATTACAGAGGTATAAGTTTGTTGAGTATTCCTGGTAAATTTTATGGGAGGGTATTGATTGAGAGGGTGAAGGCATGTACAGAGCATCAGATTGGGGAAGAGCAGTGTGGTTTCAGAAGTGGTAGAGGATGTGTGGATCAGGTGTTTGCTTTGAAGAATGTATGTGAGAAATACTTAGAAAAGCAAATGGATTTGTATGTAGCATTTATGGATCTGGAGAAGGCATATGATAGAGTTGATAGAGATGCTCTGTGGAAGGTATTAAGAATATATGGTGTGGGAGGCAAGTTGTTAGAAGCAGTGAAAAGTTTTTATCGAGGATGTAAGGCATGTGTACGTGTAGGAAGAGAGGAAAGTGATTGGTTCTCAGTGAATGTAGGTTTGCGGCAGGGGTGTGTGATGTCTCCATGGTTGTTTAATTTGTTTATGGATGGGGTTGTTAGGGAGGTGAATGCAAGAGTTTTGGAAAGAGGGGCAAGTATGAAGTCTGTTGGGGATGAGAGAGCTTGGGAAGTGAGTCAGTTGTTGTTCGCTGATGATACAGCGCTGGTGGCTGATTCATGTGAGAAACTGCAGAAGCTGGTGACTGAGTTTGGTAAAGTGTGTGAAAGAAGAAAGTTAAGAGTAAATGTGAATAAGAGCAAGGTTATTAGATACAGTAGGGTTAAGGGTCAAGTCAATTGGGAGGTAAGTTTGAATGAAGAAAAACTGGAGGAAGTAAAGTGTTTTAGATATCTGGGAGTGGATCTGGCAGTGGATGGAAGCGGAAGAGAATCATTGGGTGGGGGAGGGGATGAAAATCCTGGGAGCCTTGAAGAATGTTTGGAAGTCGAGAACATCATCTCCAAAAGCAAAAATGGCTATGTTTGAAGGAATAGTGGTTCCAACAATGTTGTATGGTTGCGAGGCATGGGCTATGTTTAGAGTTGTGCGCAGGAGGGTGGATGTGCTGGAAATGAGATGTTTGAGGACAATGTGTGGTGTGAGGTGGGTTGATCGAGTAAGTAATGTAAGGGTAAGAGAGATGTGTGGAAATAAAAAGAGCGTGGTTGAGAGAGCAGAAGAGGGTGTTTTGAAATGGTTTGGGCACATGGAGAGAATGAGTGAGGAAGGATTGACCAAGAGGATATACGTGTCGGAGGTGGAGGGAACAAGGAGAAGTGGGAGACCAAATTGGAGGTGGAAAGATGGAGTGAAAAAGATTTTGAGTGATCAGGGCCTGAACATCCAGGAGGGTGAAAGGCAGGCAAGGAATAGAGTGAATTGGATCGAAGTGGTATACCAGGGTCGATGTGCTGTCAATGGATTGAATCATAGGGCATGTGAAGTGTCTGGGGTAAATCATGGAAAGTTCTGTGGGGCCTGGATGTGGAAAGGGAGCTGTGGTTTCGGGCATTATTACATGACAGCTAGAGACTGAGTGTGAACAAATATACATACCCATACATCTCAATGTACATATGTATATACACACACAGACACATACATATATACACATGCACACAGTTCACACTGCCTTTATTCATTCCCATCGCCACCTCGCCACACATGGAATAACATCCCCCTCCCCCCTCATGTGTGCAAGGTAGTGCTAGGAAAAGACAACAAAGGCCCCATTCATTCATACTCAGTCTCTAGCTGTCATGTAATAATGCCCGAAACCACAGCTCCCTTTCCACATCCAAGCCCCACAGAACTTTCTATGGTTTACCCCAGACGCTTCACATGCCCTGATTCAATCCACTGACAGCACGTCTACCCCGGTATACCACGTTGATCCAATTCACTATTCCTTACCCGCCTTTCACCCTCCTGCATGTTCAGGCCCCGATCACTCAAATCTTTTTCACTCCATCTTTCCACCTCCAATTTGGTCTCCCACTTCTCCTCATTCCCTCCACCTCCGACACATATATCCTCTTTGTCAATCTTTCCTCACTCATTCTCGCCATGTGCCCAGACCATTTCAAAACACCCTCTTCTGCTCTCTCAATCACGCTCTTTTTATTTCCACACATCTCTCTTACCCTTACATTACTTACTCGATCAAACTACCTCACACCACATATTGTCCTCAAACATCTCATTTCCAGCACATCCACCCTATATATATATATATCCAGATCGCTGCAAAATCCTGTAGAGATCACTAGATTGCTGGATCATTTATGGTCATACAAACCAGGAAGGAGGTTGTCTCACTAAATTGTTAAATAAAGTTCAGGGAAAGGTTGAATGAAAGTTTACTGGATGCCCTGTCACAGTTTCAGGCATGAGATTTTGATTTTTAGGGTTGTATCATTTTAAATTACACTGTGGAGGTTTGTGTATGTAAGAGTGATCTTTTGTTTTTATGTGATAACTTTTTATCCCTCTTTGCATCTGGGAGAGGAAGAGATTGTACGGTGCACAGCTTTGTTTTAAACTGTTGGCTGCATTCATTTATTCTAGCTTTAAAAAGAAGTGGTTTACATGTCCTTCATGAATTTTCCATTTAAAACTTAATTTCATATGCCCTTTTTGCTTGCAAAGTTTTTCTGTGTAAAAGAAGTGGACTTTCAAAACTATCCGCATCATTGCCTGTAAGGAATTTATTTGATTTACCATTCATTTGTGTATTTGAAAGTGTATCTTGTAAAATATGTACTAGTGCTTTATTATTATTTTTTGTGTTCTTTTGCATATACACGCATTCTTTACTATGAGTGTGTTTATACACATTTCTTTTTACACATTTAGTTGTGCCTATTCTTGACACTTAGTTTAGTTGCTAAAAAGAATGACAACACCCTCGTCTCATTTTTTCAGATCCGAATGAAGACAATGCCTACTTCGATATTCCGACTTTTAACTGGCCAAGAAACTCCACAGTATATATAGTGTTTGGTCCTTGCAACTCTTCAGTTCATGTTAACTACAGCCATCTTTGAACTACATGGGTGGAACCATGTGGAGCTTAAACAAACTATCCAGTTACCCACTTGTTGCTTTTATCAAAATTTAGTGGAAACTGAATATAAACACCCTTTCTGAACAAAAATATACTTGAGCTGAAAATGTTTTTCAGGGCTTTCTTGTAATAGCTCAAAAATCTGGAGAAGTTGAACCTGTGTCTGCTCTGTTGATGAGTGAGTGGTGGTCTCAGAATTTTTTTTTTTTACACTGAGGAATAATGTTAGGCATATTGTTGATATGGAAGTGGGGTATAAACTGATAATAGTATGCAAAATTTGTCAAATTCCGTATCAGCATGTGTGGAGTAAGGCCCTTTTTCTTGTGCTGTATATATGGAGGTAAAAGTTGTTTTTACCTCATTGTAAGTAGAATGCTATCTTGATTATTGTGATGTTAAAATGTTAAGAATATAATCTGTGAGCACAAGGTCAGGTATACATTACTTTCAAAATTATATGCGAAAATCATATCCATCATTTAGATGTTCCTTAGCTTTACACAAATGAAGAAAATTATGCAGCAGTTAATATCTGGATCCAGTTTGGGCATTGCATTATCAACATTTGATTTAAAAATGAGGGAAGCATTGTTCGTAGATGATATGGTATAACATACACGTACACATGGTGAGAAGGCAAGTAGCCATGTCAAGCTACAAACTGTATACTGAAATTACTATTCAAGCTTTTGGCTGTGCTTTGATTACATGGCAAATGGCAAAAATGGCATGATCTTTTCAATAACATTGTGATTTGAAGTGCATTTAGGCTTTAGAATACATTTCAGTGTGTAACTGGTTTTCCACTTGCATAGATTAGGTAATATATATAATTGAAATGCCTTCAGATGAACTAATATGGTATCACAGTTAGTTAGGAATAGCTACTATGATATATATATGATACCCTTTAATTTGTGTGTGTGGGTGTAACAGACTTATCAGTCAAGTGGATTCTTGCCAGTCATGTGATAACATGCAGTGGATCACAAAAGTTGAAGGCATGAACATATTGCTACAGAATAATAGGAATGTGCTCAGAATTTTTAACAGTTGATATATTGTGATCCCAAGAGACTGAAGATCATCCTAAAGTTGTCACTATTAATTATAGTGGCATTGTCTGCAGATGTGACCAAGAAATATTAAATCCATGAGGCTCTCTCTCTTAATCTCAGAAAATACTGTTTGTTATTATATGAGCCTTATGGAGATAATATACGGGACTCATGTCTGCTAATCTAATCCATAATATCCCCCAGATGTGTAAGTTGAAGTTGTCATATTTTCACAGTCACTGCACAAGTATATTTTAGTTCAAAGTGTGACTTTGCTTCAATCCAGGGAAAACTCAGAAAAACTGGCGTTGTAGAATCTGAGAATTTTATTAACATTTTATGAAGTATATCATTGCAGTTTATTGCAACCCACTTTATTTTGCCATCAGTTGAAGGTAATGACAAAGTTGTTCATAAGATTCCCTCTATTTACTAATAAGACTTAAGTTTATACAGAGGAGCATATCATTAAAATCATTATAAACCCTTGCAGGACTCGTACCTTATTTGCCCTTGAGCTCGTCTTTACAGTAGAGTTCAGTGGACCACTGGAAGATATTGATGAGCCACTCCTGCCCTCATGATCATTCATTCAAAGAACCATTTGTGCTTCATTTTGTAATTCCAATAAAGCATTTTGATTCAAACATTTTAATACAAGAGCATCTTAAGCTTGAAATATTTCATTTGTACTTTGATAAATTTGTTATAATAATAAAAACACAACAAATTGAAAAAGTATATATGATGGATACTGTCTAGTAGTCTAGCAAGCACGAAAGCTCCAATATGCAGGCTGCCATTATGTTCCAGTGACCCATGGCGTTGTGTACTGTGTTGCCTTTGTGCCTGATACGGAAGAGCAAGTAAAATGTAGAGTGTATATGTGAGTCTTGTAACAATAAATTTGTGATGGTAGGGAAACCTCTGTACAGTATATATATATAAATATATACATATAAATATATAGTGCTATCAAGTTTGTCTTATTTTTATTATAACTAGGTAAGACATGAGTAGCCTTACCCATGTTCAATATTTATAATGCCCACTTTGTGTTCTGATGTAGTTTTTTCCTCAAGTTATTCTGAACATCATTTTGCATTGTGAGTGCCTAAGTTGCAAGCTAAAGTACTTATAATGCAGAAGCTGCTCCTTATGACTTGAAATATATCACAATCTTTAAAAAATATCACACTCCTAAGTGGAGATATTCTCTGCTTGCTTCATCATTTTTCACTTGGCCCATTATTTTAAGATTTACTTGGAATATCTTTGGATGTACAATTCTTTACTTCTAGGAAAAACTGCCTTGATATTCCAAGTCATCCATAAAATTATGATGCCAAATTTTATGTGAGTGAGTGAACATACAAACAGTGATGACAGTTGGGTTATTTATACACTTCCATTTATAATTCATTTAATTATACACATGAATAGCTTTGTGACACCAAAATATCAACTCTTCCAACCCCTGAGATTTGTGATTATACAAGCAGAAGTCACAACATAGCTAATTTTCCTTAAGTAACAAATACAGACATGAGCTGTATGCAAAACCCATGTATGTTTTATATTTGGTGATCACATAACAAAAGCAACCCATACCACTGCTTACAATACCACAAACATTGCCAAAATGAAAACTATTCAGTTGTGAATGAAAACCTCACTTTCCCTTATCAACTGAAAACTGTGTCTTACGTAAGACAGGGTGTAAGGTCACACACACACACACACACACACACAGGACTTTCATAATTGTAATATCACTGAACTCTTGATAATTCACAGTTGAAAAAAAATAATGCACTGCAGTCATGCTATGCAATATTTTTTTTTAGAACTACAGCCTCCATTTAAATTGCTTACCTTACACTCTTTCTTCCTAGGAATTCATAGCTGCATTTCTAATCATCACACAGAAACTCAAGGTTATAGGAGACAAGGTACATAAGGACAGCTTTACAGCACTAATCCTGGTGAGCGACTTGTGACGTTAATGTAAAATCCTAGAGGACTGGCTAACAGCATACCACACACCAAAGTCTAGCAATGACAAATGACCATACTTTAAAGACCAGACTGCTTACTGTAGACAACACACAGGCTTTGCCACAGACAAGTGTCCATACACCTAAAACCTTTGGAAATGTTTGCTGTGTGATGATGTACTATATGTATTGACATGAAAATGAGAGGTGAAACCAAAGGATGAGATCAGTAATAACATTAGGAAAACTATCATGTCACCACGTTGTGTGCCATATGTACTGAAGTCTGTTCTGCCAGTCAATTCTTAATAAAATGGTTGTTAAACACTTCAGTAGTTATTCCATAGCCTAGAGAGTTTAATGTAACATCTGGTTACAGTCATTTATTTTTTGCCAAGGTTAATTACTATCTTTTGCACTGTCCTTAGTGCTTGTTGAATAAATTTTGCAGTCTCAAATGTGGTTCACTGGTAGTACTTTAAAGGATATCAGGTCCTTTCTCAAGGTATTTTGCACTTTAGAATCAGTGTCTTTTCTTGAAAAAACACTCATATTCAACATTTTTGTGTTTCAAAATGGTTATGCAGGTTCAAATCTCAGGAGCTATTGAATATGCTAGAAAGAGAACCTGGGCCCTAAAAGTTGTTTCTGCCAATTTTAACTTATGAAACACTGGGTTAGTGTTCACAAACTTCTGAATTTTTCATGACCCATGGTTCTGGGGTATCTGTGATATTAGACTAATTTTGAAGATAACAAAGGCCTTCATCACAATATTTCCACTTCGGGAACAATCTTTTCGACCAAATATAAGAATGAACCATCTAGCCTCCTTACAAACTTTTATCAAAATTTGAATCTGTTCAAAATCTTTACAGGTGATACCAAACATCCTGAAAAACCATCCGCGCTCTGTAATTTCTATTCTCAAGCCTTCAACTATTTCCATGAACTGCACTTCTAAGTTAGAAACAACCTAGTGACATACAGGATGTTAAGTAAGTATTAAGGTAATAAATTCCTTCTTTGCATTATTTTCCTATTTGGATTTTTTATCTCCACTTCTAGAAAACATTGAATTATCAGCTTACTTTGCATCAATAGTAATATTAAACCTTGGACTAACTATGTATGTTCAAAACCTGAAGTTGCCAACTATGATTCCCTGGTACAGATACGTCAGGATACAGCACAACTAGATACAATATTTTTGATGCAGTACAAGCCCCTAAATTACTACCAACTTTTTAACAAAAGCAATCGTGATATGACATAAGCCCAGCTGGCTATGTGGCACTAATGCTGCCCATGCCAGTCTGATTACTACATCAGTTTTCTGCAACCATTCAATGAATAAGGAAATCGTTTGCCACTCATATGATTCTACATTTATGCCCCAATGTACCCCATCAACAATGCCACAAAGCAAGTACTCCTACAAGTAATCCTAGCAAGAGAGTAAAGAAAGCCTTTAACTTTGAGGAAAAGGTAAGAATACTGGAAGAACCTGAGCATGTATGTTTGGTATTTCAGCAGTTGCTCACCGATTTAGGTTTAACTATACCAGAATCTTCACTATCAAGTTGTAAAGTTAATCAATTAGGAAAGTTTTTTCTTAGCCAACTATTTTGACGCTAATAGTGTATCTCAAGCTACCTACATGACAAAACCCTGAAATATGCCAAAATCAGCTAAAAGCTGCCAAAATATACCAGAATCACAGAGTGTATGCCATCCAAATTGCCTGTTTTGTTAAAAGGAGGCAGTAGAATGGTGTTTGATAAAAAAAAAATAATAGCCAATCAAAAAAGTAATAATTCTGCCTTGGTGCTCAAACCAGATTGGTCTCCTAAACACCAATACACACCTTGAATAATGAAATAAAAACTATTTCTCCCCTGTGAAATGAAAGATCATAATAAATGAATAATAAAAACAAGAGGCAAGTACTATTAGCCTTACTTAACTTGGGAGAAATGAAAAACCATGGTGGCAGCATATAAGTAACTAAGGTCAACACCAAAAACAAACGTGTTGACATGTCTCCCCAGGTGGTGTCGTCACCTCCTAATTTGTACTTTTTATATTATAATGAAGTTCACCTTTTCCTATATAGCCCCAGTTCTTTGGAAGACATTTATGTAGCTTTATTATCCTGGCCCATCCTTATCATTAATATAATCATAATACATGAAATGATGAAAGTCATTGGCACTGCCTTATTCTTAATATGATTCATTGAGTGACAGACTAATAAATGGTATCTTTATGAATGATCTATTCAATTTGTGGAATATTCTTTCATGCCTGTACCTAGGGATGGAAGTAATAATGTTACTTGTGTAAAGTCATTGTAAAATATATTCTAAATATATTTTGTATTCTTGTTTGATGAATATTCTTCACTGAATCACAAATTCAATATCTTCATTCTAACTTAACCATAAACTTTGCCTAGGACTGTGCCTGTATCAGAACATATTGGTCTATTATACCTAAAGTATATGGACCTCCGTGATGTATTGTTACCATTCATGACAAATTCACAGGCTGCCCAGGGTCAAACACAGGTTCAAATCCTGGTTAAGGCAATCAGTCTACTGTCATTCCAGCTGTTCATACACTCCCAAGGGTTGGTTGATAAACTAGGTACCTGGCTTAGGCTAAAAGGGGAGGCAGCAAGGGACTGGAAATCCCTCCCTCCCGTTTTTGATTTTCAAAAAGAAGGAACAGAGAAGGGTGCCAATTGAGGATATTCCTTTAAAGGCCCAGTCCTCTGTTCTTGGCACTTCCTCGCTGATGCGGGAGGTGGAGGGAACAAAACATTTCAGCATATTCTCTTCTGCTCCCTCAACCATGCTTTTTATATAATCACACATCTCTCCTACCCTTTCACTTTTTATGCAAGCAAACCACCTTACATCACACACTATCCTTAAACACTTCATTTCCAACACATACACCCTCCTCCACACATATTACCTATCTTTTCTCTCTTCTCATCTTGTTATATCCACACACATTCAAACACCTCCAGTCTGAGTCTCTGAGAAGAATGAGCACTCCCTACCTAGCCTCTTCTCTTTCCTCTTTTAGGAATTGAAATACTAGAAAAAAGGGTTTCTAGCCCACCTGCTCCCACTCACCTTTTGTCGCCTTCTACAACATGCAGGGATTATGTAGGTATATGTTTGTGTGTATGAGTGTGAAAAGAGAGTTATCTGGGAAGGCAAAAATGGATATCTTTGAAGGAATAGTAGTCTCAACAATATTATTTGGATGTGAGGCCTGGGCTATACATAGGGTTGTGTGGAGGAGGGGGGGATGTGTTGGAAGTCTCTGTCATTAATGACAATCACATTAATAATAAGGCTGGACCTTTATTTCTCCCTAGTTAAGGCTTATATCACTTGTTTCTTGGTTGGTGTATCATTCTCTTTGTTCTTTCATTTCACTAGAGAGAAATGGCTTTTTCAACTTTATTACTTCACTATTTAAATTGTGTGTACCATTTTTTGAGAGACCAAACTGGTGTGAGCACCAAGGCAAACTTATTTTTCCTTTGGTTACTAATTTTTCTTTTTTATTTCAGGCATTGTTCTACTACCTAATCTGAACAAAACTTAAACAATTTGGATGACATATTCTGTTATTCTGCTAATATCTGTAGAGGGTGGGATGCATAGTGAGTCAGCTCAAGAATAAATGGCAGAACTGGGTGCTGTCTATTATTTTCTTTATGAACTCTATCGTAGATTATTTTCATCCTTAAAGTGACATACAATGTATTATTTGCTACACTACTGTATAGCATTTCCATTGCTTACATAAACTTTTGAGAATGATTTCATGTATTTTTGGCCTTTGATCCCTTACCCCCTCTATGATAATGTAAAGTGCACTTTGGTATATTTTTTCAACACAGATCTTTTCAGTAGATTATTCACTAATTCATGCACTAAAAATTAATAACATAGTATGAAATATTAAGAAAAATACTGTAACAAAAATATGGATTGCACATTAGTGCACAGTTTAAAAGTATTTTTAAACATACATCTTTAATTTGGTGAATGATGTGGTAAACTGCATTTTTGTTTTTTACAGGTCTCTTAACTATGTTCTTGCTTAATACATGAAGTGATGTTTAACTACTTATTTGGAAAAAAAAATCAGCAAAATACCCTACCTAACACCTACTATATTATACTTCAATTTTAAAACAAAAAGATCTTTGAGTGAAAAAATACCCTGCACTTTTGGTATTTTTGTGAAGGTAATATAATTTCTTGAAAACCCCAATATACGGACTATTTTTCATGCTGAATACAACTCTAGGGTTAAAATATGCGTTGGGAGTCATATAGGCCTATAATCAATTATTTAATAGTCACTCTTTCAGAAGACTCTGTGATCATTTGCTTCATATTTATTGCATACCTGTCAACCTGGGGGAGCATTGAGAAGCAGTTTGCATGTTTATATCAT
Source organism: Panulirus ornatus (assembly GCF_036320965.1). Taxonomy (NCBI): domain Eukaryota; kingdom Metazoa; phylum Arthropoda; class Malacostraca; order Decapoda; family Palinuridae; genus Panulirus; species Panulirus ornatus. Next base: position 63,462,897 of record NC_092242.1, read on the forward strand.
ACCAAGAAGCATATGCTTATCCTATATTTCAATTCTAAAACAAAAAGTTTTTTGTCTTAAAAATTCCTTAAACTATTACCTGTAATTTTCATTTTTCTGGGGGTAATATATTTTCTCGAAAACCTCAGTAAAAGAACTATTTCTCATGCTGAATTCAATATTAGGAGTCATTAAGGTCAGTAAATAATTATCTAATGTGGCTATTCTTTAAGAAGATTTTATGATCATTTCTTTCGTATTTACTTCATATGTTGGCTTGGGGAAACACTGAGAGGTATTTTCTGTTACAAGTGAGGTATTTTCTGTTACAATTTCAAGTTTAGAAGGGTTATATTATATTCTTTTTCTTCTTTCTTTCAAACTATTCGCCATTTCCCGCATTAGCGAGGTAGCGTTAAGAACAGAGGACTGGGCCTTTGAGGGAATACCCTCACCTGGCCCAATTCTCTGTTCCTTCTTTTGGAAAATTAAAAAAAAACGAGAGGGGAGGATTTCCAGCCCCCCGCTCCCTCCCCTTTTAGTCGCCTTCTACGACACGCAGGGAATACGTGGGAAGTATTCTTTCTCCCCTATCCTATATTATATATTATATTATATTATATTATATTATATTATATATTTGAATTTTTAAACAAACAGATTTTTGGGTGAAAATACCGTGACTAATACCTGCACTCTTTGGTATTTTTGTGAATGTAATACATTTGGTTGAAAACCTCAATCTAAGGACTACTTTTCCTTTCTGAATATGAATCTGAGGTTGAAATATATCTCAGGGTCATTAAGACCTGTAATCAAGTATCATTAGTTACTCTTTTAAAAGATTCTGTGATTATTCGCTTCTTTTATTGCATACCTATTGACTTGGGGAAGCATTGGGAAGCTTTTTCCATGATTACTTCAAGAAGCATTTATCTCATATTTCTATTCTATAACAAAAAGTATTTTTGAACTGTTACCTGCAATTTTTAGTATTTTTCTGAGGGTACTATATTTGCTCAAAAACCTCTGTACAAGCACTCTTTTTCATGCTGAATTCGAATTGTGGGTTGAAATTTATGTTGGGAGTCATTAAGGCCCGTAAATAAGTATCTAAAATAGCATATTCTTTTACAAGATTTTGTGATTATTTTCCCTAATTTATATTCAGTTAAGAAGGATTTGCACATCTTATATTTCAATTTTAAAACAAAATCCTATTTTCAGCTAAAAAATTTCCTAAACTTATTTCCGGCAATTTCTGGTATTTCTTTATAAGGGTACTAGATTTTCGTGAAAACCTTGGAATAAGGATTATTTTTCTTACTGAATTCGATCTGGGGTTGAAATATATGCATTTTCCATGATTTCTTCAAATACAAGAGCATTTGTGTAAATGTATATGTGCGTTTATGGGCATTTATGTATGTATGTATATATACATACATACATACATGTTTTAGATATCTGGGAGTGGATCTGGCAGAGGATGGAACCATGGAAGTGGAAGTGAATCATAGGGTGGGGGAGGGGGCAAAAATCCTGGGAGCCTTGAAGAATGTGTGGAAGTCGAGAACATTATTTCGGAAAGCAAAAATGGGTATGTTTGAAGGAATAGTAGTTCCAACAATGTTGTATAGTTACGAGGCGTGGGCTATGGATAGAGTTGTGCGCAGGAGGGTGGATGTGCTGGAAATGAGATGTTTGAGGACAATGTGTGGTGTGAGGTGGTTTGATCGAGTAAGTAATGTAAGGGTAAGAGAAATGTGTGGAAATAAAAATAGCGTGGTTGAGAGAGCAGAAGAGGGTGTTTTGAAATGGTTTGGGCACATGGAGAGAATGAGTGAGGAAAGATTGACCAAGAGGATATAAGTGTCGGAGGTGGAGGGAATGAGGAGAAGTGGGAGACCAAATTGGAGGTGGAAAGATGGAGTGAAAAAGATTTTGTGTGATCGGGGCCTGAACATGCAGGAGGGTGAAATGAGGGCAAGGAATAGAGTGAATTGGATCAATGTGGTATACCGGGGTTGACGTGCTGTCAGTGGACTGAATCAGGGCATGTGAAGCGTCTGGGGTAAACCATGGAAAGTTGTGTGGGGCCTGGATGTGGAAAGGGAGCTGTGGTTTCGGGCATTATTGTATGACAGCTAGAGACTGAGTGTGAACGAATGGGGCCTTTGTTGTCTTTTCCTAGTGCTACCTCACACACATGAGGGGGGAGGGGGATGGTATTCCATGTGTGGCGAGGTGGCGATGGGAATGAATAAAGGCAGTGTGAATTGTGTGCATGGGTATATATGTATGTGTCTATGTGTGCATATATATGTGTACATTGAAATGTATAGGTATGTATATTTGCGTGTGTGGACGTGTATGTATATACATTGTGTATGGGGGTGGGTTGGGCCATTTCTTTTGTCTGTTTTCTTGCGCTACCTCGCAAACGCGGGAGACAGCGGAAAAAAAAAAAAAAAGAACATTTAATTGAATATTTCAATTTTATAACAAAAAGGCTTTTGGGTTAAAAAATCCCTGAACTATCTGCAATTTTCTGTATTTTTTGTGAAGGTAACAGATTTATTTATTTGAAAACCTCAGTACATGGACTATTTTCCATGCTAAATTCGATTGTGGAGCCTAAGTATTTAACAGTTACTCTTTTAAGAGATTCTGTGGTTATTTAGTTCATATTTATTGCATATCTGTCAGCCTTGGGAATATCTTGTGATATCTTTCATGATCATTTCAAGTACAGAAACATTTTTTTTGGTTATATTTTGATTATAAAACTAAGGTTCTTGGGATAAAAAATTCCCTGAAGTATTATTTCCTGCAACTTTTGTGAGGGAAATAGATTTGCTTGACAACTTCAGCATAAGGACTATTTTTCACACTGAAAATGAATCTAGGGTTCAAATACTGTTTGGAGGTCCTTAAGGCCTGTAATTGTTTAAATGGTCACTCAGAAGTTTATCAGATTATTCACTTCATATTCATTCTGTACCTGCAAGCTTAGGAAAGCATTACGAGATATTTTCCATGATTATTTCAAGTATAAAAGCATTTCATTATATTTCAGTTCTAAAATAAAAGGGTTTTTGAACTAGAAAATACTCTTAACTACTACCTGCTATTATTGGTATTTTTGTGAGGGTAACAGATTTCCCTGAAATCTCAGTATAAGGACTGTTTTTCATGCTGAATTCGATTCTATGGTTGAAATATATGTTAGGGCTCATTAAGGCTTGTTAATGAATATTTAATTATTACTCTTTTAGAAGATTCTGTGATAAAAAATCTGGTTCATATCTTTTGAGTATATGATGGTTTGGGGAACCATTGAGAGATATTTTCTGTGATTATTGCAAGTATGGGAGTGCTTCTCTATGTTATATATCAATTTTGTGACAAAAAGGTTTTTGGGCAAAAAAAGTACCAAAAATACCAGCAGTTTTTGGCATTTTTCTTAGGGGTAATAGATTTGCTTGAGAATCACATTATAAGGTAGTGGATAGCAATAAGTACTGATAAGCTGACTACATCCATACTTGTAAGAGTTAGAGTAACATATACAGTGACTCCATTGCAAATGAAAGGGAGAGCTTAAGTAGTAGAGAAATGGCCCCTCCCAAGACCCTCATTTTAGAATTGATGACTTCACTTGGACTTACTGTGACCAATATACCAAAAAATGAAATGACATGTATCACTATGTATCAATCTTACTAACTATTCTTGTAGAATACCATGCTAGTTTGACTTATGCTACCCAAAATCTGTTGAGTGACGATCATAGCTCAAGGAACCCATTTTTGCTGCTAAATCTTTAGTGTGCTAATAGGGAAGCGCCATCATTCTTTGCTGTTAGTACTGTTTCACATTATGCTTTTGATCATCTGCCTAAATGCCAAATAAATCATGTGTTATAAGACTACAAACAGTAAAGCTAACTTACCAACATTCTTTAGATTTCATCATAGGTCTGATTACATTTTCTGTGCATTGTACAGAAAACAAAAGCACCATGTTAACATTTCATGCCAAAATGAAAAAAAAATCTCTATCATCCAATTTAACAAGAAGACAAACTTCATTTAAAACATTTAAAACTTAACAAGCCTAGAATGATACTAGCACCAAGGTTTAGCAGGGGAAGGAGAGTATCTGATTATTTATAAACAAAAGATAACTGAATTGGATGAACCTAATGAAACTGGTTGTTTGAGGAGTTGGCAATTATTCTCAATACAGAGTTGGACTTCAGCTCTATTGCCTGGACATTCCAAGCAGCAAGTCTGAGGCCACAATACTTTCAGTTTACTACTAAATCAAAGCTTTTTGTTAACATCCTATGCCTGTTCTGAATATTATCCTCAATCATTTCTTAAAAAGCTGATAATATGATGATGCTTCTTAAATCTTCTCACAGTCTATTAATTATCATTAATATGATAATTATACATTCATATAATTCATCCATGACTGATGTTAATGAATGAAACTATGCTGCTGAAGTTTAACACATCTAAGTTTTCAAGCAACAAGGCAAAACTTTCAAAACCATGTTATTTCTATTACGATTATCAGTCATTACTTAAATTGTATGATTAGCTTTATCAAATCCTCCACCACCTAAGAAGTAAGGCAAGACATTACACAATGGAAAGTGTGTGTAAGAAAGATGGACAAGCATGAAAAGAAGAGATGAGGAAGAAACTTTTCCATATATATATATATATATATATATATATATTTTTTTTTTTTTTTTTTTTTTTTTTTTATACTTTGTCGCTGTCTCCCGCGTTTGCGAGGTAGCGCAAGGAAACAGACGAAAGAAATGGCCCAACCCCCCCCCCATACACATGTACATACGTCCACACACGCAAATATACATACCTACACAGCTTTCCATGGTTTACCCCAGACGCTTCACATGCCTTGATTCAATCCACTGACAGCACGTCAACCCCTGTATACCACATCGCTCCAATTCACTCTATTCCTTGCCCTCCTTTCACCCTCCTGCATGTTCAGGCCCCGATCACACAAAATCTTTTTCACTCCATCTTTCCACCTCCAATTTGGTCTCCCTCTTCTCCTCGTTCCCTCCACCTCCGACACATATATCCTCTTGGTCAATCTTTCCTCACTCATTCTCTCCATGTGCCCAAACCATTTCAAAACACCCTCTTCTGCTCTCTCAACCACGCTCTTTTTATTTCCACACATCTCTCTTACCCTTACGTTACTCACTCGCTCAAACCACCTCACACCACACATTGTCCTCAAACATCTCATTTCCAGCACATCCATCCTCCTGCGCACATCTCTATCCATAGCCCACGCCTCGCAACCATACAACATTGTTGGAACCACTATTCCTTCAAACATACCCATTTTTGCTTTCCGAGATAATGTTCTCGACTTCCACACATTTTTCAAGGCTCCCAAAATTTTCGCCCCCTCCCCCACCCTATGATCCACTTCCGCTTCCATGGTTCCATCCGCTGACAGATCCACTCCCAGATATCTAAAACACTTCACTTCCTCCAGTTTTTCTCCATTCAAACTCACCTCCCAATTGACTTGACCTTCACCCCTACTGTACCTAATAACCTTGCTCTTATTCACATTTACTCTTAACTTTCTTCTTCCACACACTTTACCAAACTCAGTCACCAGCTTCTGCAGTTTCTCACATGAATCAGCCACCAGCGCTGTATCATCAGCGAACAACAACTGACTCACTTCCCAAGCTCTCTCATCCCCAACAGACTTCATACTTGCCCCTCTTTCCAGGACTCTTGCATTTACCTCCCTAACAACCCCATCCATAAACAAATTAAACAACCATGGAGACATCACACACCCCTGCCGCAAACCTACATTCACTGAGAACCAATCACTTTCCTCTCTTCCTACACGTACACATGCCTTACATCCTCGATAAAAACTTTTCACTGCTTCTAACAACTTGCCTCCCACACCATATATTCTTAATATATATATATATATATATATATATCCATATATATATATATATATATATATATATATATATATATGGAAAGGGAGCTGTGGTTTTGGCGCATTACACATGACAGCTAGAGACTGAGTGTGAACGAATGTGGCCTTTGTTTGTCTTTTCCTAGCACTACCTCGCGCATGCGCGCGCAGGGGGATGGGGGTGCCATTTCATGTTTGGTGGGGTGGCGACGGGAATGGATGAGGGCAGCAAGTATGTATATGTGTATATATGTATATGTCTGTGTATGTATATATATATATGTCTACGTTGAAATGTATAGGTATGTATATGCAAGTGTGTATGTATATACATGTGTACGTATGTGGGTGGGTTGTGCCATTCTTTCAATTGTTTCCCTGCGCTACCTCGCTAACGCGGAAGACAGTTACAAAGTATAATATAATATAATATAATATAATATAATATAATATAATATAATATAATATAATATAATATATGTATGTGTATGTGGGTGGGTTGGGCCATTCTTTCATCTGTTTCCTTGCACTACCTTGCTAACGCGAAAGATAGCAACAAAGCAAAATAAGTAAATAAAATATTTATTTATGTACTTATTATTTTGCTTTGTCGCTGTCTCCCGCATTAGCAAGGTAGCGCAAGGAAACAGACGAAAGAATGGCCCAACCCACCCACATACACATACATATATTATATTATATTATATTATATCATATCATATTATATCATATTATATTATACTTTGTCACTGTCTTCCATGTTATCGAGGTAGCGCAAGAAAACAATAAAATATTTATTTATCTATTATTTTGCTTTGTCGCTGTCTCCCGCGTTAGCGAGGTAGCGCAAGAAAACAGACGAAAGAATGGCCCAACCCACCCACATACACATGTATATACATACACATCCACACACACAGACATACATACCTATACGTCTCAACGTATACATATATATACACACACAGACATATACATATATACACATGTACATAATTCATACTGTCTGCCTTTATTCATTCCCATCGCCACCTCGCCACACATGAGATAACAACCCCCTCCCCCCTCATGTGTGCGAGATAGTGCTAGGAAAAGACAACAAAGCCTACATTCGTTCATACTCAGTCTCTAGCTGTCATATAATAATAAATATTTATATATTTATTTATATTTATTTATTTTGCTTTGTCACTGTCTCCCACATTAGCGAGGTAGCGCAAGGAAACAGACAAAAGAATGGACCAACCCACCCACATACACATGTATATACATATACGTCCACACACACAAATATACATACCTATACATCTCAACGTATACATATATATACACACACAGACATATACACATATACACATGTACATAATTCATACTGTCTGCCTTTATTAATTCCCATCGCCACCCCTCCACACATGAAATAACAACCCCCTCCCACCTCATGTGTGCGAGGTAGTGCTAGGAGAAGACAACAAAGGCCACATTAGTTCACACTCAGTCTCTAGCTGTCATGTATAATGCACCGAAACCACAGCTCCCTTTCCACATCCAGGCCCCACAGAACTTTCCATGGTTTACCCCAGACGCTTCACATGCCCTGATTCAATCCATTGACAGCACGTCAGCCCCGGTATACCACATCGTTCCAATTCACTCTATTCCTTGCACGCCTTTCACCCTCCCGCATGTTCAGGCCCCGATCACTCAAAATCTTTTTCACTCCATCTTTCCACCTCCAATTTGGTCTCCCACTTCTCCTCGTTCCCTCCACCTCCGACACATATATCCTCTTTGTCAATCTTTCCTCACTCATTCTCTCCATGTGACCAAACCATTTCAAAACACCCTCTTCTGCTCTCTCAACCACAATCTTTTTATTACCACACATCTTTCTTACCCTATTATTACTTACTCGATCAAACCACCTCACACCACATATTGTCCTCAAACATCTCATTTCCAGCACATCCACCCTCCTGCGCACAACTCTATCCATAGCCCATGCCTCACAACCATACAACATTGTTGGAACCACTATTCCTTCAAACATAGCCATTTTTGCTTTCTGAGATAATGTTCTCGACTTCCACACACTCTTCAAGGCTCCCCGAATTTTCGCCCACTCCCCCACCCTATGATTCACTTTCGCTTCCATGGTTCCATCCACTGCCAAATCCACTCCCATATATCTAAAACACTTCACTTCCTCCAGTTTTTCTCCATTCAAACTTACCTCCCAACTGACTTGACCCTCAACCCTACTGTACCTAATAACCTTGCTCTTATTCACATTTACTCTCAACTTTTTTCTCTCACACACTTTAACAAACTCAGTCACCAGCTACTGCAGTTTCTCACATGAATCAGCCACCAGTGCTGTATCATCAGCGAACAACAACTGACTCACTTCCCACGCTCCCTCATCCACAACAGACTGCATACTTGCCCCCTCTTTCCAAAACCCATGCATCCACCTCCCAAACAATTCCATCCATAAACAAATTAAACAACCATGGAGACATCACACACCCCTGCCGCAAAACTACGTTCACTGAGAACCAATCACTTCCCTCTCTTCCTACACATACACATGCCTTACATCCTCAATAAAAACTTTTCACTGCTTCTAACAACTTGCCTCCCACACCATATATTCTTAATACCTTCCACAATGCATCTCTATCAACTCTATCATATGCCTTCTCCAGATTCATAAATGCTACATACAAATCCATTTGCTTTTCTAAGTATTTCTCACATACATTCTTCAAAGCAAACACCTGATTCACACATCCTCTACCACTTCTGAAACCACACTGCTCTTCCCCAATCTGATGCTCTGTACATGCCTTCACCCTCTCAATCAATACCCTCCCATATAATTTCCCAGGAATACTCAACAAACTTATACCTCTGTAATTTGAGCATTCACCTTTGTCCCCTTTGCCTTTGTACAATGGCACTATGCAGGCATTCCGCCAATCCTCAGGCACCTCACCATGAGTCATACATACATTAAATAACCTTACCAACCAGTCAACAATACAGTCACCCCCTTTTTTAATAAATTCCACAGCAATACCATCCAACTCTGCTGCCTTGCTGGCTTTCATCTTCTGCAAAGCTTTTACTACCTCTTCTCTGTTTACCAAATCATTTTCCCTAACCCTCTCACTTTGCACACCACCTCAACCAAAACACCCTATATCTGCCACTCTATCATCAAACACATTCAACAAACCTTCAAAATATATGTTGGTTTGCAGCAGGGGTGCGTGATGTCTCCATGGTTGTTTAATTTGTTTATGGATGGGGTTGTTAGGGAGATGAATGCAAGAGTTTTGGAGAGAGGGGCAAGTATGCAGTCTGCTGTGGATGAGAGAGCTTGGGAAGTGAGTCAGTTGTTGTTCGCTGATGATACAGCGCTGGTGGCTGATTCGGGTGAGAAACTGCAGACGCTGGTGGCTGAGTTTGGTAAAGTGTGTGAAAGAAGAAAGCTGAGGGTAAATGTGAATAAGAGCAAGGTCATTAGGTACAGTAGGGTTGAGGGACAAGTCAATTGGGAGGTAAATTTGAATGGAGAAAAACTGGAGGAAGTGAAGTGTTTTAGATATCTGGGAGTGGATTTGGCAGGGGATGGAACCGTGGAAGCAGAAGTGAATCATAGGGTGGGGGAGGGGGCGAAAGTTCTGGGAGCGTTGAAAAATGAGTGGAAGTTGAGAACGTTATCTAGGAAAGCAAAAACCGGTATGTTTGAAGGAATAGTGGTTCCAACAATGTTATATGGTTGCGAGGCTAAGGTTATGGATAGAGTTGTGCGAAGGAGGGTGGATGTGCTGGAAATGAGATGTTTGAGAACAATATGTGGTGTGAGGCGGTTTGATCGAGTAAGTAATAATAGGGTAAGAGAGATGTGTGGTAATAAAAAGAGTGTGGTTGAGAGAACAGAAGAGGGTGTTTTGAAATGGTTTGGGCACATGGAGAGAATGAGTGAGGAAAGATTGACCAAGAGGATATATGTTTCAGAGGTGGAGGGAACGAGGAGAAGTGGGAGACCAAATTGGAAGTGGAAAGATGAAGTGAAAAAGATTTTGAGTGATCGGGGCCTGAACATGCAGGAGGGTGAAAGGCGTGCAAGGAATAGAGTGAAGTGGAACAATGTGGTATAACGGGGTCGATGTGCTGTCAATGGATTGAACCAGGGCATGTGAAGCGTCTGGGGTAAACTATGGAAAGTTCTGTGGGGCCTGGATGTGGAAAGGGAGCTGTGGTTTCGGTGCATTATACATGACAGCTAGAGACTGAGTGTGAACAAATGTGGCCTTTGTTGTCTTTTTCTAGCGCTACCTCTACCTCGTACACATGCGGGGGAAGGAGGTTTTCATTTCATGAGTGGCGGGGTGGTGACGGGAATGAATACAGCATGTACAGTATGAATTATGTACATGTGTATATATGTATATGTCTGTGTGTGTATATATGTATACATTGCGATGTATAGGTATGTATATGTGCATGTGTGGACGTGTATGTATATACATGTGTAGGTGGGTGGGTTGGGTCATTCTTTCGTCTGTTTCCTTGCACTACCTCGCTACCTTTCTCTTTATCTTCTCCTTCTACCAGTTTTCCCCCTTTTTTCTGCACTTCCTTTCAAAGTTTCTTTTTCTGAACAAACCTTCCTCGTATCTTTCATTCTGAATCAGCTTCTTTCTCTTCTTCTTACCATCTTTTTCACTTTTTGTAACTCTTCCTGTACACCTGTTTCATCATTTTTCTAACTTCCTCTGGCAAAAATCTTCTGATGAGACTTCACATATGCCTCTAATTCACTTTCATACTGCCTCTCTACCTCTCCAACCCACCAAATACAGCCATCTCTTCCTCCTCCTCTTTTCACTTTCTTGTCACAAACATCCTATGCCATCTACAGTTTATTTTCCTTGATGTAGTACCACATATCCCTCACATCAGCCTCACTCACCTCCATTCTTGGCTATTTATTCCTCTTTCCTAATTTCCCTTTTCAGGTACTCCACCTTAATTTCCTGTTCAATCAAACACTCTTGCACATCTGAATTTTACCACCTTCCTGGATTTATGTACCCATACTGTTCTTATACTCACTTTTGCTATTACCATTAAATGGTCCAAATTTTACAAAGTCCCCCTTACTACCTCCACATCTTACTCCTATTACCCATTCTCTATTTATGCCTTTACTAGCTTTGCTGTGGTTTCGCTGCATTATTACATGACAGCTAGAGACTGAGTGTGAACGAATGGGGCCTTTGGTGTCTTTTCCTAGCGCTACCTCGCACACATGAGGGGGGAGGGGGTTGTTATTCCATGTGTGGCAAGGTGGCGATGGGAACAAATAAAGGCAGACAGTATGAATTATGTACATGTGTATATATGTATATGTCTGTGTGTGTGTATATATATGTGTACATTGAGATGTATAGGTATGTATATTTGCGTGTGAGGACGTGTATACATGTGTATGTGGGAGGGTTGGGCCATTCTTTCATCTGTTTCCTCGCGCTACCTCGCTAACGCGGGAGACAGCGACAAAGCAAAATAAATAAAATAAATAAATACTAGCTTTCTCCTTATCTCTTCTTCATGCACAGTATATCTATGAACTAGCTCATGTTTAAAAAAGGTGGAGAATGGCAATAATCAAAATGCTGTGCTAAGCATAAGAATGTAACACCAATGATATTAAGCTATGAATTCAATAACTATTCTTATGTTATGAGATTCATTTCAAGAGAAGCAATTATCAAAGCATATATCTAGTAACATTCAATCATCAAACTTTAAAAGTTACAGATATAACACCATATAAAGATAGTATATATGAAAAATGGTCACACTTATATTGGAACAATAATGTCAAAACAGTTTGATAGATCCTAATGCCCTTCATGAGCACTTCTGTCTGATTAGTTATCACACAATATCACCTCATTAATTCATCATCATTTCTCTGTATGTTCACATTAGTTTCACACAGACAAAAGTTTACATTACTTACTGCATAGTAAATGTTCTTATCAAGAGGCATATTAATTAAATGTTCTTGTCAAAAGCTATTTCGGATGGTTTCACGACTACCCCAACTATCTTTAGTAATCAAAGAAATGCAAGTAGTGAAATCGTAACTTCATTTTCAAGTCTTGTTACACATGTTTTAGAAGGGGATGATAGGGAAATGTATTTTCTATCAATGATGACATAAAAATTCGATCATATCAATATCTTATACACTAATTATCACAATAACTTTCTTTTCAAGTCTTGTTGCACATGTTTTTGAAGAGGATAATAAAGAAATCTATTTTCTATCAATGATGACATCAGCACTCAATCATATCAATAACTTATACACTAATTATCACCCTGACTTTAGGCCTAGTATATAATAATTCATGTGCCTTAAGCTACCTACAACTTAGATAGATCTTATTGAGGTATCAGGTCTGAAGTACTTATATGACTTAAAATGAAAGTCTTACTGTAGGCACAATACAGCATTATTGGGGATTCTTGTTCAACCAGGATGAAGTAAGGAAGATGTAACAACAGAGATGAACTGGTCTCTCATCTTGAGTTTGAACCACTCATACCACTGAGAAACACGTAAACGACGAAGTGCTTTATACTGCTTGCTGTACCTGAGGGACATCTGAGCTGTAAAAATCATCTTCAATATTTGCCAGCAAATTCAAAACCTTTAAAGTACTGTAAGAGTGAAGAAGGTTTTAGGTGCTGAAAGACTATTTTTCTCACCCAGCCTAAAATGGGCAATCTGAAAATACAGGCATCACATCTCCTTAGGTACTGGCCAGGAACCATTTAAGAGCCTGCACAATTTAAACAATACTATGTGCAGATGAGCAAGCATTGATAATTACTTAAGATCTATTTTCCATGCATAATTCTAAAAGCATTCACTTTGAAGGAGCTAAACAAAGATTAACAGAAAACCATGCCCTTAAGCAACTCATAATCAATAACTTGAAATCCTCATATCTGTTTCTCAAAGTCTGACCAGTCTTCATACCAATATGGGAATATCCTCATAAACAGTATCTCTCCCACTATACAATGATAAACTCATATGTATAACTAACAAATTATTCATTTATCAGAACTTTCACATTTGCTGAAAAGTAGTTTGTATAAATCATGTTCCAAAAATGATTCTACTATCAGTTTGTGATAACAAATGTTTCTAGTCTGGAAAGGCTACAGGAGATTACCACAGCTGAATTTCAAAAAACAAGAACCACCTCTAAGACTAAGATTCAGAAATCCAAGATTACCACAGCTGAATTTCAAAGAACAAGAACCACCGCTAAGACTAAGATTCAGAAATCCAAGAAAAGAGAAGCAACATTCAAGTGAAAGTGATAAGGTAGAGCAACTAAGATTAAGAGAAAGTACTGAATTAATGGAGCAGTGACAACTGTAAACTGAGAGCATCGGTAATATTGTTTTCTCTATAAAAAAAAAAAGCCACTTTCCATCCTAGCAGTCTACTAATATTAAAGTAAGATCCTTGCGATAAGAAAAATTATTTAGACGTACCTGCGCTCTTTTCCCAGAATCCTAGGTAGCTGGTTCCACGTCTTGACCCATATGACTGGAGGACCATGCCTTTTCATAAGTCTCCATGGGTTATTGTCACAATGTCCCCGAGTTGCAACATCTTCAATAACAGGTGTACTACCCGCTGACAGTGCTTCATACACTCTGCAACAGGTTAATACCTTTATCATCAAATTTGGCTATATATTTAATTTTCAAGTTGGAGTGGCTTCTTTCTGTATCTGGACAAAAAATTTCCTGTTCACTTATTACCTAAAAGGATATTCACAGAATATTTCATGAGAATTAGTTGTGTGTTATCAAAACCAAATCAAAACTATGAGCTTGCAAAAAAGTAACAAAAACCCCCATGCCTTTCCAAAGAAATTGTTAATAAAATAAATACTGTCAACAACAAAAAATCCCTCATTTTAACCTAACAATTCATAAATGACTTACAGGTAACTAGCTATCTATCTATATCTTTTAAGCCTGTTCCAACTGGAACTCCCTCAAAGGGGCGGCCATGGTAACAGTCGCCATAACTAGTGAACTCCAGTGCCACTTCTCAGCCTTTAGTGCCTCACCTTTAACAAGCCACTGGCAGAGGGCAACTCTAGCACAGTCTTTGCAGAGGCTCCAACCTAAAGTTCCAACAGACTACTTCTACCTAATCTTCCTACCTACTACTACTACCTAATCTTTCTTTCTACCTAATGCTCCTGCCTAAATGTTCCTACGTACAACTTCTATCTACTGCTCCTACCATTTTGCTAAAAGGCACGGCAAACACTTAGTGCTCATCGCAGGAAAACTGAGTTACAAAGAATGAGCTGTGTGAGTTAAGAGTTGTCAAGTGTTACTTTTGACAAGGAAAGATCTTATGTTTGTGGACTGAATCCAGTAGTCCACATGTGGGTGAGGCAGAAAGACAGACAGCTACCTGGGTCAGAGGAGTGCAACTTGGCAACAGGAAACTAGCATACAGCAGGAAGTGATATCTGTTATGAAATGCCTGTCTTTTATTCAAAAAACATTAATTGGCGTGTTGTCCAAAAATTCAAATATCATTTTCAACAAATCAAAATCGGGTAAAGATAGTAAAACAAACAAACTGCTTTTGGTTTGAAAATTTTCCTTTAAAACTGGAATTTAAAGTGTTTTACAGTTTCTGACTTTATTTACAACCTGCACTTCTGCAAAAAATCCACAACTTACAGGCATACCTTTTGTCAAATTGATTCACCATGTGGAGTAATTATACAAAGAGCAAGTTTTCTATCAAATAATGTTAATTGCCATATTTTTTTTTTTTTTATTATACTTTGTCGCTGTCTCCCGCGTTTGCGAGGTAGCGCAAGGAAACAGACGAAAGAAATGGCCCAACCCCCCCCCATACACATGTATATACATACGTCCACACACGCAAATATACATACCTACACAGCTTTCCATGGTTTACCCCAGACGCTTCACATGCCTTGCTTCAATCCACTGACAGCACGTCAACCCCGGTATACCACATCGCTCCAATTCACTCTATTCCTTGCCCTCCTTTCACCCTCCTGCATGTTCAGGCCCCAATCACACAAAATCTTTTTCACTCCATCTTTCCACCTCCAATTTGGTCTCCCTCTTCTCCTTGTTCCCTCCACCTCCGACACATATATCCTCTTGGTCAATCTTTCCTCACTCATCCTCTCCATGTGCCCAAACCACTTCAAAACACCCTCTTCTGCTCTCTCAACCACGCTCTTTTTATTTCCACACATCTCTCTTACCCTTACGTTACTCACTCGATCAAACCACCTCACACCACACATTGTCCTCAAACATCTCATTTCCAGCACATCCATCCTCCTGCGCACAACTCTATCCATAGCCCACGCCTCGCAACCATACAACATTGTTGGAACCACTATTCCTTCAAACATACCCATTTTTGCTTTCCGAGATAATGTTCTCGACTTCCACACATTCTTCAAGGCCCCCAGGATTTTCGCCCCCTCCCCCACCCTATGATCCACTTCCGCTTCCATGGTTCCATCCGCTGCCAAATCCACTCCCAGATATCTAAAACACTTCACTTCCTCCAGTTTTTCTCCATTCAAACTCACCTCCCAATTGACTTGACCCTCAACCCTACTGTACCTAATAACCTTGCTCTTATTCACATTTACTCTTAACTTTCTTCTTCCACACACTTTTCCAAACTCAGGCACCAGCTTCTGCAGTTTCTCACATGAATCAGCCACCAGCGCTGTATCATCAGCGAACAACAACTGACTCACTTCCCAAGCTCTCTCATCCCCAACAGACTTCATACTTGCCCCTCTTTCCAAAACTCTTGCATTTACCTCCCTAACAACCCCATCCATAAACAAATTAAACAACCATGGAGACATCACACACCCCTGCCGCAAACCTACATTCACTGAGAACCAATCACTTTCCTCTCTTCCTACACGCACACATGCCTTACATCCTCGATAAAAACTTTTCACTGCTTCTAACAACTTTCCTCCCACACCATATATTCTTAATACCTTCCACAGAGCATCTCTATCAACTCTATCATATGCCTTCTCCAGATCCATAAATGCTACATACAAATCCATTTGCTTTTCTAAGTATTTCTCACATACATTCTTCAAAGCAAACACCTGATCCACACATCCTCTACCACTTCTGAAACCACACTGCTCTTCCCCAATCTGTAATTTGTAATCGCCATACTTACAAATATTTTTCATATGTTGCTGTAGAATAATACCTTAAATGATTTTTTTTTCATAACATATTCGCCATTTCCTGCATTAGTAAGGTAACGTTAAAAACAGAGGACTGAGCCTTAGTCCTCACTTGGCCCCCTTCTCTGTTCCTTCTTTTGGAAAATCAAAAAAATACCACAAGGTACATTACATCATTAAATCAAGTGAAGAAAATAAAATTAGCTATACCTGTATGTTTCTGTGTTCATTCCAGCAGGACATAAGGTAAGATCAGACTGCAACAATGATGTGACATAGTCATTCATAGACTCTGGGGTTTCATTTGGCACCCAACTACGGAAAAAAATTATAAATATCAGGAAAAGTATCATTTTAATATTTACATTCTTTCAAAATAAGATGGTCATCAATATCAACTTAAAATGTCTAAAATATGCTAACACATAAATGACAGTGACTTCTGACATCTGACTGAATTCATCCAAAAGGATTAACCAAACACTAATGACAATATTACCTTAATTTCCCTAACACATATTTCATGTTACTTCTTAAACATTCTGTTGTGTGGGAAATTTATGGCAAGTTTAAACATATTCATGGAGTGATTTTGAATGGAAAAAATGGAGGTGAAATGTGTTAGATACCTGGGAGTGGACTTGGCAGCAAATGGACCCATGGGAACTGAGGAGAGCCTTAGGGTGGGCGAGGGGTGAAGGCCTTAGGAGCATTAAGGAATGTGTGGAAAGAGAGGTCATTATTATGGAGGGCAGAAATGGGTATGTCTGAAAGGATAGCAGATCTGACAGCACTGCATGAATGCAAGGCATGGGTCATAGATGAGAATATTCTTAAAACAGTGAATTTGTTGGGAATGATATGTTTGAGGGCAATACGTGGTGTGAGGAGGGTGGATCAAATGAGAAATGATATGGCAGGAGAGACAGGTGATAATATAATAGGAAGAGTATGGCTGAGAAAGGTGATGTGGGTGTGCCGAAATTGTTTAGACATATGGAGAGAATGAATGAGGAGAGAGTTACAAGTAGAATATGCGAGTCAAAAGTAGTAGGGGTATGGAGAAGGGAAAGATTGAAATAGAGATGGAAGGATGGAATGAATTAGGTTTTCGTGCTAGGAGCATGAACATGCAGGAGGGTAGAAGGCAGGCATATGATGTGTGAATTGGAGCAGTGTTTCACGGTAGGAAGTCAAACAGTCTAAAAGTTGTACATTGAAGACCCAGAAAGGAAAACATATATTTATATCATTATTATACTTAATTGCTGTTTCCCATGTCAGTGAGGTAGTGCCAGGAAACAGACAAAGAATGGCCCATCCACTCATATACACATATATATATATATATTATTTTGCTTTGTCGCTGTCTCCTGCGTTTGCGAGGCAGCGCAAGGAAACAGACAAAAGAAATGGCCCAACCCACCCCCATACACATGTATATACATACACGTCCACACATGCAAATATACATACCCATACATTTCAATGTACACATATATATACACACACAGACATATACATATATACACATGCACACAATTCACACTGTCTGCCTTTATTCATTCCCATCGCCACCTCGCCACACATGGAATAACATCCCCCTCCCCCTCATGTGTGCGAGGTAACACCAGGAAAAGACAACAAAGGCCCCATTCATTCACATTCAGTCTCTAGCTGTCATGCAATAATGCCCGAAACCACAGCTCCCTTTCCACATCCAGGCCCCACAGAACTTTCCATGGTTCACCCCAGATGCTTCACATGCCCTGCTTCAATCCATTGTCAGCACATTGACCCCGGTATACCACATCGATCCAATTCACTCTATTCCTTGCCTGCCTTTCACCCTCCTGCATGTTCAGGCCCCGATCACTCAAAATCTTTTTCACTCCATCTTTCCACCTCCAATTTGGTCTCCCACTTCTCCTCGTTCCCTCCACCTCCGACACATATATCCTCTTGGTCAATCTTTCCTCACTCATTCTCTCCATGTGCCCAAACCATTTCAAAACACCCTCTTCTGCTCTCTCAACCACAATCTTTTTATTTCCACACATCTCTCTTACCCTTACATTACTTACTCGATCAAACCACCTCACACCACATATTGTTCTCAAACATCTCATTTCCAGCACATCCACCCTCCTGCGCACAACTCTATCCACAGCCCATATCTCGCAACCATACAACATTGTTGGAACCACTATTCCTTCAAACATACCCATTTTTGCTTTCCGAGATAATGTTCTCGACTTCAACACGTTCTTCAAGGCTCCCAGGATTTTTGCCGCCTCCCCCACCCTATGATTCACTTCCGCTTCCATGGTTCCATCCGCTGCCAGATCCACTCCCAGATATCTAAAACACTTTACTTCCTCCAGTTTTTCTCCATTCAAACTTACCTCCCAATTGACTTGACCCTCAACCCTACTGTACCTAATAACCATGCTCTTATTTACATTTACTCTTAACTTTCTTCTTTCACACACTCTACCAAACTCAGTCACCAGCTTCTGCAGTTTCTCACATGAATCAGCCACCAGCGCTGTATCATCAGCGACCAACAACTGACTCACTTCCCAAGCTCTCTCATCCACAACAGACTACATACTTGCCCCTCTTTCCAAAACTCTTGCATTCACCTCCCTAACAACCCCATCCATAAACAAATTAAACAACCATAGAGACATCACACACCCCTGCCGCAAACCTACATTCACTGAGAACCAATCACTTTCCTCTCTTCCTACACATACACATGCCTTACATCCTTGATAAAAACTTTTCACTGCTTCTAACAACTTTCCTCCCACACCATATATTTTTAGTACCTTCCACAGAACATCTCTATCAACTCTATCATATGCCTTCTCCAGATCCATAAATGCTACATACAAATCCATTTGCTTTTCTAAGTATTTCTCACATACATTCTTCAAAGCAAACACCTGATCCACACATCCTCTACCACTTCTGAAACCACACTGCTCTTCCCCAATCTGATGCTCTGTACATGCCTTCACCCTCTCAATCAATACCCTCCCATATAATTTACCAGGAATACTCAACAAACTTATACCTCTGTAATTTGAGCACTCACTCTTATATATACCCATATATACACACATAAACACCTATACATGCACGTATGGATACATATACATATCGACATATACATACACATGCATACACAGTCATATACATATATACACATGTACATATTCATACTTGCTTGCCTTCATCCATACCTGTCACTACCCTGCCATACAAGAAATAGTAATCCCCCTGCCTTCAGCGAGACAGCACTACAAAAAGACAAAAAAGGCCACACTCGCTCACACTCAGTCTCTAGCTGTCATGGTAATGCACCGAAACCACAGCTCCCTATCACATCCAGCCCCACAGACATTTCCATGGTTCTATCCCTGGTTCAGTCCATTGACAGCACGTCAAAAGCAGTCAGTAGAAAAGCAAAGTTAGCAGAAAAATTCTGAGCCTGGTGGCTTTAAGGTAGGGAGATTCAAGATCCACAAATCAAGAGATGTTTTTGTACTGCAATAAGCACAAACCCTTTCACTGAGGTGGAAATGAAGGTGAGGTTATAGGTGAATAATTGATTTTGTAGAGGGGAGACAGCTTTAGACAGAAGCTGCAAACATTGCAGAAATGAAGAGAAAAAAAGCCAGGTCTAAGAGCAGTGGTGAAAGAGATGAAGAGGGTTTCAGAGAGAGATTATGTCAAGAAAATCTTCTATGTGAAGATGGCAAAAGAAAAGTAGGCAGCAAAGTAAACAAAGTTGGATGCACCATTCATGTACCTAAAAAAGGTGTTCAATAAAGTGGACTGGAATGCTCGGTGAGAATTACTGTATGAGGAATATTGCTGGGTCCAACAAAATCATTCTTCAAAAGCAGTAAAGCATGTGTTGTATGAAAATGGATGACAGGTTATGGGGAAGTTCTGAAATAAACATGGGACCAAGACAAGGTTGTGTAATGTCACCTTGGTTTTTCAATACTTGGATGAGGCACTGAGAGGATGATAACAAGAATAGGAGGGGAGGGAAAAAAGCTTAAACTGAATGGAAAGATCTAATCTGTGGTGACCAGCATATTTGTATGGGAAAAAAGCTTAAACTGGATGGAAAGACCTAATCTGTGGTGACCAGCATATTTGTGTGATTTAGTGATGCTAGCAGAGAAAAAATGGAAATTAAAGACAGTGATGGTGAGTTTTATGTGGCAATTAAGAAATTAAGTTAAAGTTAACAGTTGTTAGGATTAAGATAATTGTTTTCAAAAGATGGACTATGAAGTGGTACACTTTGCCATAAACAATAAAGAAAACAGGGAGTTGAAGTGCAACATTAGGATGGGCAGTGAATTGCATGAAAAAGTTACAGATATCAAATATATAGGTTCTGTACAAAGCAAAAGTGGCAAAATGGAAGAATAATAATCATTCAAACAATGTTAGTGTATGTCTTATCAAGAGCATGTCACTAAAACAAATTCCCTAAGTTTTTATTCTACATGTTTTCATATCTCTAGTAAAACTGTAAACCCTGATGGATGAAAAAACCTTTCTTTACCTTTGACAAAACCAAATTAGCACCTCAGAGAACACTTGCTCAATTAAAAATTAATACAGTTTTAATTCTAAGAAGGAGGACTATCTATGAGGATTCAGCTCCTACAACTGTCATGAATTATATGAGGCCAGCAGATGCTTTTTCACAGGGAGTCACGTCAAAGAAAACCAGAGTATACTGTGTTAGAGTAAGCAACTAAACTAATATGTGTCAGAGTTAGCAACTAAACTAATCAAAATAGAAAGTTAAATCATACCACCTTGCCTCCACACCATGATTTCACAAGCCAGGTGGCTTGTATAATCAGTGAGTCCCTGTGAACTTGCATCTACCAGCCACACATTTTGAATGGATGAATCTATGTTAAAGGCACTAGCCATATTATGAAATTATGATTTAAGAATGGCAGTGTTTCTCTTACCTTTCCCTTACACTGATAGAGCAGTGACTAAATGCAAAGGGATCATTTTTAACATATCTATGAAGTTCACTTCTGCTGGTATTAGCATGAACAGTTACCCTAAGGTTACACACAAACTTTCTTGGATTCTCTGCAGAGATTTGGTCTTCACTTATAATTGGAAATTGTCTGTACCTGCAAAGAATGACAAATGTAAATATAGTACAAATGGATTTAGTTGTGTAAAATGAAGAGAAATCTACGGCTAGTCTTTTTCAGAGCTGTGATGAGGGGATGAAGAGAGAATGGGGGTGAAAATTGAAATTATAAAAGTCTGCCTAAGAACAACTTATCACAGAATTCTATTGATCAATCTCAGCAAATTCAATGAAAAACTACCAGAAAATATACAGAGTATTTCAGGTGGTGGTGGAGTGGACTAAGTGTCACTAGGAAGGAGCGGGAAGGGCTTTAGGACTGTCTATGTTACTCCCTGAGTAACTGAATCAGTAACTATGGCAACTGGAAGTAAAAGATTAGTTTTCCTAAGCCTTTAGGAAAAGCTATCCAATCTTTGCTGTGTGGCATGTCTCTTTCTTTCTATAAAGCTTCCAGTAGCTATGTAAAAGATCTGTAAGCCCTCTAAGTAACACAAGGATACATATTAATGATGCCAACAGCCTTGCCTAAGTGGTTAAACACTTCTGTTAACCCTTTGTTGTAAAGTAGCATGTGGAAGAGGATGTTTTTGCACTTTCCTTGAAGATTTTCTGCTGCAAACTTTGCCAACTACCCAGAATGCAACTATGCAATTCAGCCACACCTAGTTCTTCAACATCCTCAAAGTCAAAACTGCTGGCAACAGTCACTGTCTACTTGATCTGATGAACTGTTTCTGCTTGCTAAAAACCTGAGAAACCGTGCACACATTCAGGCTATACATTATTCCAAATACCATTCACTTTTACGGGTTTACCTTCCTCTCATAACATTTGGAGGATGTCCAAAGCCATTCAATGATGATATAACTCTTCCATCACTCCCTTATCAAAGGCTTATCCTCCCCATTAGCATTACTGAAGAGTTTGCAAATGTCCCACTAAACTGTGCCTTTATTGTGGCAATTGAACCTAGATCCAAGGTCTGAAACATGGAAGTGGTGTTTTTAGAAGTGAACTCCATATTAACATTTGGATTCATCTCAGTCAAATATTCACAATGAACTGGCGCATTGGCAGGATAACTTAACCAATGCTTTGTTGACAAAAATTCTCCAAGCACAGTAGTGCTCTACGGCTTGTGAAAAAGAGCATATAAACCACTCGTGAAAAATGCTTTGGGTAACCCAAGCCTTCTAGTTAGAATATAAAATCTCACATAATGCAAACTCTACATAACCCTGAGATTTTCCAAATCTTTAAGCTTAAGCTTAATATCTCCCTCAGCAGTCCTTCCCAGTAAAAGTATCATTGATCTTTCGCTGCTTTCAACCCTGGAGCAGTCTTTTCTTCGATGCTAATAAAAATCCTGATTGGAATTCTCTTCCAGTAAGTCAGTTTCATCCACATTAAACACTTTTCAATTTTCTTCAAGTGCTCAGGGTAGTACTGTTGTGTTGCCTCCGTACGAGCAGTGGCAGCTTCCCAAAACATGTGGATGTTATGCAAAGTGAGATATGTTTAAACATCTCAAACCCCCCCTTATTCACACCAAAAGTTTCCTCTATAGTTGCCTCCCCTAGTTCCCTCTTCAAATCATTATGTAAGAACTTGGCTATCAAGGGGGTAAGTTACCATGGATAAGGTCCTCACTTATCCCTGTCCTTATATGCATCCCTTGCATACACTATTCTGCATATTCTTCCCCCAATTCTCTCCCTACAGTGCTCTTTCATTCCAAGACTTTGCTTTCTCATGAATAAATGTAGTTATTATCAGCATGTTCCTCTGATTCTGGTCTTCTACCTAAAATCTTAGTAGGATTTCCATCTCTTCCATCTCATTGCTCCTATTATACACTAATCTAGCAGCTGATGGAGTGTCAAAGATTTAAGTCTTATTTTGTCTTTATGTTTTTAATGATGATTGCAGCTGAAGGAGTGAGATCCATGGACCTTGCCATAGCCACAAGTTTCTCACCACCATCAAACCTCTCCGGCAGGAAATAATGAGTAAAATTACAGAAAATCTGCGGGGTGCCCTCACTAAATCATGGCCCTTAAGAATTCCAAATTAGTTAAACATGAAAATGAGAAAGAAAAAAAAGGAAACATATGAGTGAAGCTCTGAAAGAGAGAAACATTACTGTAATTAGTTTACAAAGAAAGACTGGAGGTCATACAAAAAGACATAGAATTAAAAAATGAAACTATGTGACAGATATCTTCATATAACATACAAATTAGGTATGAGATAATCTAAGCCCTATAGCAGTACAACTCTTAAACCTTCAAACAATGCAGAAAACATCTGAAGACTTACGTAGCAACACCAAGAGGCCACTGGTGAAAGATCACTTGATCTACTCGAGGATCATCATAGGTTAAAAGAACAGCCTTTAAAGGACCTTTTGGTATCAAGTAACTATCCACCCAACTATTTTCACACTTCTGAAGAGAGAGAGGGAGACATCAGCATTTCAGAACTTTGATTCTAGCTTTTATACACAACTACTTCTTCCACGCTAATGAGGTACCATCAGCAACCAAACTATGGGCTCATTTACACATATCAACCCTCTAAATGTCTTGCATAATGTACAGAAACTAAAGCCCACCATTCACAAGCTATGCCCTACAGAATTTTCTAAGGTTTGCCTTGACTGCTTTTTATACCCTGATTCAGCCCAATGACAGCACGTCACCTCCACCACATCACCCACAGC
Source organism: Panulirus ornatus (assembly GCF_036320965.1). Lineage (NCBI taxonomy): Eukaryota > Metazoa > Arthropoda > Malacostraca > Decapoda > Palinuridae > Panulirus > Panulirus ornatus. Next base: position 63,487,102 of record NC_092242.1, read on the forward strand.
TTATCATTCCTGATACATTTTTAAGTGCATCAACAAAGAAGGGAATGACACGAAATAAATTAGTTTAGTAAAATCACAAAATACCAGTAAAAAGATGCATCACAAAGCACCATACAGGATTCACTTTGGGTCCTTAATGTTCTACGCAAGGACCGTCAATAAAGATAAAATAAAACTACTGCTAAACTCACTCTATTCATTACCTTTCACCATAATTTCATCCATCTACAACATAACTAGCTGCTGACTTTGGATATGTTTCCCCAGAAATGCAGTACTGGGACCATTTTGTGTTATTTTACCACAGCTTTAATATGAACGATGTAATAATTCTAATTCTGAAAACAATCACCTCACAAACTGGAAGTTCCTATTTTGAGCTAAAAACTTAAACCAAGCTGTTTAAAAGTCCCATAAACTAGTTTTTCAAAAATAACCTTCCCATATATTATTCAAAGTTAATTATAATCTTTCTATAATGTATGTCACATAATCAATTATCACATTCTTCTTATTTTGATAGAACAGCTATAACAAAGTATGACTGTGAATCTGAAGTACCTCTTATAATAGTCCATCTTCCTTAATTCCTTAGCATCAACAATATTGTCAAAGGTGACAAGGAAATACATAAGATCCATGTGCAGTGATATACACAAATATATACTATAAATATACAAATGTACAAAGGCAAAGGGGATAAGAGTGAGTGCTCAAATTACAGAGGTATAAGTTTGTTGAGTATTCCTGGTAAATTATATGGGAGGGTATTGATTGAGAGGGTGAAGGCATGTACAGAGCATCAGATTGGGGAAGAGCAGTGTGGTTTCAGAAGTGGTAGAGGATGTGTGGATCAGGTGTTTGTTTTGAAGAATGTATGTGAGAAATACTTAGAAAAGCAAATGGATTTGTATGTAGCATTTATGGATCTGGAGAAGGCATATGATAGAGTTGATAGAGATGCTCTGTGGAAGGTATTAAGAATATATGGTGTGGGAGGCAAGTTGTTAGAAGCAGTGAGAAGTTTTTATCGAGGATGTAAGGCATGTGTACATGTAGGAAGAGAGGAAAGTGATTGGTTCTCAGTGAATGTAGGTTTGCGGCAGGGGTGTGTGATGTCTCCATGGTTGTTTAATTTGTTTATGGATGGGGTTGTTAGGGAGGTGAATGCAAGAGTTTTGGAAAGAGGGGCAAGTATGAAGTCTGTTGGGGATGAGAGAGCGTGGGAAGTGAGTCAGTTGTTGTTCGCTGATGATACAGCGCTGGTGGCTGATTCATGTGAGAAACTGCAGAAGCTGGTGACTGAGTTTGGTAAAGTGTGTGAAAGAAGAAAGTTAAGAGTAAATGTGAATAAGAGCAAGGTTATTAGGTACAGTAGGGTTGAGGGTCAAGTCAATTGGGAGGTGAGTTTGAATGGAGAAAAACTGGAGGAAGTGAAGTGTTTTAGATATCTAGGAGTGGATCTGGCAGCGGATGGAACCATGGAAGCGGAAGTGGATCATAGCTATGGTGGGGGAGGGGGCGAAAATTCTGGGAGCCTTGAAGAATGTGTGGAAGTCGAGAACATTATCTCGGAAAGCAAAAATGGGTATGTTTGAAGGAATAGTGGTTCCAACAATGTTGTATGGTTGCGAGGCGTGGGCTATGGATAGAGTGGTGCGCAGGAGGATGGAGGTGCTGGAAATGAGATGTTTGAGGACAATGTGTGGTGTGAGGTGGTTTGATCGAGTAAGTAACGTAAGGGTAAGAGAGATGTGTGGAAATAAAAAGAGCGTGGTTGAGAGAGCAGAAGAGGGTGTTTTGAAATGGTTTGGGCACATGGAGAGAATGAGTGAGGAAAGATTGACCAAGAGGATATATGTGTTGGAGGTGGAGGGAACGAGGAGAAGAGGGAGACCAAATTGGAGGTGGAAAGATGGGGTGAAGAAGATTTTGTGTGATCGGGGCCTGAACATGCAGGAGGGTGAAAGGAGGGCAAGGAATAGAGTGAATTGGAGCGATGTGGTATACCGGGGTTGACGTGCTGTCAGTGGATTGAATCAGGGCATGTGAAGCGTCTGGGGTAAACCATGGAAAGCTGTGTAGGTATGTATATTTGCGTGTGTGGACGTATGTATATACATGTGTATGGGGGTGGGTTGGGCCATTTCTTTCGTCTGTTTCCTTGCGCTACCTCGCAAACGCGGGAGACAGCGGCAAAAAAAAAAAAAAAAAAATATTATACATAAACCTCTCCCTAAGTATCATGAAAAGACACTTAAGTATCAAGGAGGTAAGGAACAGCCACACAAAAGCAAAGAAAGTAAAAAAGGGGTATGTCCTACACTGCCAGGTGGGGGTTACTGAATGGCTGAAAGCAGACACCCACCAAGCTAAGTAGCTACTGCTGAATGGATGGTTGACGATAAGCGGGGGGCTCTCAACCTAGGCAGAAGGTTGGGGGTTAAAGGATTTTGACTCTTGGAAATTAAGAGATCTCTCAGCTTGCAACATAGGTCAACCCGAGATATAAATACCTTTTCCATTCTGCATTCAAATATTTCATCATTCATATGCTAAAATCTCTGAACCACACAATCATAATACATCAGTAGAATGCCATGTGATTGACAATCATTTCTAATTGCAAGTATCCCTTATCTCTATAACTAACAAGTAAAACTTACATCCTTCCCAATTAATCCAACTTACCTCATTCCCCAGCATAAGCAATATTGTAACAGGAGGTGATTCCCAGGTTTGTAAATAGTCAAGCCAAAGCTTTGCATCTTTCACTTTCTCTTCAGTGCGACCATTCACAACTAAGACCAGATGTTTCACATCATGTGGCACAATCTCAGGTACCACCCCTGGACCTGAAATAGTAAAATTGGAAGCTATGGTCATATCAAAGTGAGGCAAGATGGAATTTCAAATATACATTAATCCAATCTCCTTCTGAACAAGTCTCCTCCACTTACTTGTGTCATTCTAGTTACTACCCCTTAGGTTCTGAAACTACAGTACAATCCTGAGAAGTCAACTTTCAAAGCTGCCTTGAAATCCAAATTAAACAGAGCTTCTCCAAGCTTACTACGAGAGTACATCCCCGTGTAACATGATATGCGTAAGTTCTACTTGAAATGCCATACAGGTACACCACCAATTTTCCGGCACTCTTGGTTCCAAAGCCTTGCTGAATTAACCATTTTGCCGGACCAACCTTGGTCACATAATAATAATTCATCAACGCACCTCTAACCCACTAATTATACACCTCCCAAGTGTCTAAAGTATACCATGAACTGCTAGAAACTTTGATTAAACAAATATCAAATGTCTGAGCACCCTAAGATGGTAAGTCTGTCCTTAGATTGTTAGAATCCTGTGGGGTCTTCTCTGTCCTCTGTTGTTAGTGTTTTCCTAGGTGTACATCACCAGAATAATGCAGTTTTGTCTGCATTATACATCTGCTCAGGACTGAGATGCTGGTCAGCTACGAGTTTCGCAAATTCATCCACATACTCGGCAGCTCCTTCGTGGTTTGCAGACCGCTTTTCTCCGCACACTTTATTCACAGAATTTCATGATGCTTCTTGAATCTTTGAAGCCATCCTTCACTAGAGTCACACTCATGTTGTAATTTAAGTTCTTTATGGAACAAATTAGCCTGGTCCATTATCATGCTACCTGACAAGTCCACTCCATCACTCCGACAATGTCGAAACCATTCCATCATCACTCAATCGTGCTCTTACCATCTTTCATAGTTTTTCTAATCATCATTTGCTTCTTGGAATCACTGTCTGCATAGAATTTCAATATTTCTTCCCTTTGCTTCTTTATACCATAAACAATTGATAAAACAATACAGATGATGTCACACAGCTTACGCACCGAAACACCACAGCCCATTTTTTCAACAGTTCTACTTTATCTTGGATCGATATGGACTGGTGTATACATTTGACACCATGACTGACACTCTCATATGTCTTAGAAGCCAAAGCTAGGGTTAAATTTAAGCAAAATAAGCTAAGAATCTCACAGAATTGTGGTATCACCACCAACAAATGCAGTGTAAAGAATGTAAATAAGCACACACTACACAAAACGCCATCTGTGGTCGCCCAATAAACTAGTCTGGTGGCCAGGGTAATTTCAAGTTCCTCACATAATTCTGTCCGGACTAAAGGAGGTGTCAAGCCATCAGTTGCCGGAAATTTGGTGGTGTACCCGTATACTGTATATCTGTGATATATGCTGTGCTTTGGACAAAATTTTTATGCAAATCTTATGAATTATCAAAACATTTATGTCGTCATCTATGTCAGATTCTAATACTTAATAAAAAAGTGATGTTTTGCCCTGCACCTTAAAACTGAACATGTGGATTTTGTCTAACCACTCCAATCTGAATGGTTGACTTAATCATAAGACCCCTAACAGAAGACCAGAGCAGGCTTGGATTCTTTGTGAAATGCAAGTATGGATACATTAGGAACTCTGACAAGTAGGCAAAGTGTCTGGTGGCCCAACAAAGAATTTTTGGCATGCTTCTAGATTTCCAGAATAAAAGATGGGTTTCACATCTTTTATGATGAATTTCAATGATACTTCTCTTGCAGATACCAAACAAAAGTCCAATTCAGCAGGACCAATCATCCATAATACTGACTTATCATGGGCACTGGGCACTTTTCAATGGATTTTGTATTCTGTAGGTGGTAAAAGCTGATTTATTTGACAAGTAAAATTTTGAGCAATCTTTTTTTTTTTTTTTCTTTTTTTTTGCTTTGTCGCTGTCTCCCGCGTTTGCGAGGTAGCGCAAGGAAACAGATGAAAGAAATGGCCCAACCCACCCCATACACATGTATATACATACGTCCACACACGCAAATATACATACCTACACAGCTTTCCATGGTTTACCCCAGACGCTTCACATGCCCTGATTCAATCCACTGACAGCACGTCAACCCCGGTATACCACATCGCTCCAATTCACTCTATTCCTTGCCCTCCTTTCACCCTCCTGCATGTTCAGGCCCCGATCACACAAAATCTTTTTCACTCCATCTTTCCACCTCCAATTTGGTCTCCCTCTTCTCCTCGTTCTCTCCACCTCCGACACATATATCCTCTTTGAGCAATCTTAGATTGACATATAAAGATTTCTCTGCCTAGTCGATACCATCAAAAGTATATGAACCTAAAACAAGTCACAGAAGAAGATGAAGACACATAAACAATTCAGTGAATTGTGTATAAATGATACAAACAATAGAAATAAAGTCAGAAGAGGACTATGGTGGAAATAAAAAAGCAGAAAGACTGAAAATTATAATCTTCCATTCCCATTTAAATAATGATACAAAAATAAACTTAATATTTTTTCAAAGCATATACTGAATAAATTTTTTGTTTTACCTCATGGGTCAATACTTCTCACCCTACTTCATTCTAAAAGCTCTTTGACTATTAATTTTCCTTATCTTTCTTTGCCCCCTTCTCCTTCCAAAGCCTGGCCTTGATGAAGGCTTTTATTTTAAACTACAGCCACTCTCACAAAAGACTATGAACACTATTAGTATATATAAGTGTTTCTGTATACAAAACAATATCCACAGGAAAACATGCAATATAACAAAATCGAGAATATATGTCACAAACAGACAGATTATTCAAGCATTTCACAAAGAATAAAGAATGTATATTACATACAGAAAGAATACTAAAAAAATTTCACAAATGCAAAATCTGTCTTAAAAACAGAAGGATTTGTATGTGGCAATTTTAGATCTGAAAAAAGTATACGACAGGGTTAACATAAGATTTGTTTATGAATGAGGTAGCGAGGCAGGTAAACGCATGAGTCTTGGAAAAAGGGGCAAGTACACAGTCTATAACAGGGAAATAATGAAAAAGTATGAAAAATAAATCTATGCATATCTCACAATGCCAATGTAGGGAAGGGAATCAAGATGTTCAGTTAATTGATAATCGCAGCAATGTTACAAGATAGATACAAATTTAGAGTAAAGAGATCATGTGGAAGGAATATTGTATTGAAGAGATCTTGAGGTGGAGCATTTCTAGCAATGCAGAGAAATATAGATTTTTTTTACATAATCAGCCTTACACACAGATGAATGATGGCAAAAGTTTACTGTTAATAATCAACTTGATTATATCTACACATCATTTGTTAAGTTACATTACCTGATCTATACCTGAGTATAAATGCTGGCATACGCAATTCTCCAACAGTGGCTCCAGGAATTGTCTCATCTAGGCTCTCTAAACCTTCCAAAATGTGCTGCCAGAGATACGTACCAACTGCAGCTTTGCTCCACACCTCTACCACAGGAAGATTTATAACAGCAGCCTGTTTAATATAAATATATCAAAAAATCATAAAATCTGAGAAAGTTAAGCTAGGATCAGCATGTGAAAAATAAAAGGTATAAGATTTGAGAGGGGAAACTGTAGTAAGAAATGAAAGCAGAGAGTATGAGCACATTACAATAATGTAAAGATATGTGCAAAACCGGTACAGTGTTCTGGTATCATTTGGAAAAATATTTTACTTGAATTAACTAACACCTCTAGAAAAAACTATAATCAAGGTGGACTTAAATGTGAAAAAGAAATGGTTAGATTCTGAGAGGAAATAACATTAAACAGGGGCATTAGGTAAAATTATTAGGTAGGAATATTACTTGGGAGCATTAGACAGGAACATTAGGTAAATACATTAGGTAGAAATAGTCAGTAAGAACACTGAGTAGGAGCCTTTGAAATCACTGTGCTAGAGTTGCCCTCTGCCAGTGGCCTGCTGAAGGTATAGCACTAAGGGCTACAAAGCAGCACTGAAATTCACCAGTTATGGAGATTGTTTTGCCGTGGCCACCCACATGAGTGTTTGCAGAGGCTCCTACCTAATGTTCCTACTGACTACTTCAACTATTTCCTGCATTAATGAAGTAGCTCCAGGAACAGATCAAAAAAGGGCCTCATTCACTTGTATTCATTTTCTAAATGTCATGTGAAATGTACTAAAGCCACAGAGCTTTCCATGGTTTCCCCTGGCTGCTCCACATGCCCTAGTTCAATCCATTAACATGTCACCCCCTGTATACCACATCACCCCAATTCACTCTATCCAGTAAACACCTTTCACCCTCCTGTATGTTCAAGCCTAGAACACTCAAAATCTTTTTCACTCCATCCCTCCATCTCCAATTTGGTCTCCTTCTTGTTCCCTCCATTCCTGACACATACTGCTTCTTTATCAACCACTTCTCACTTATTATCTCCCTATCACTCATTCTCTCCCTATGTCCAAACCATTTCAGCACACCCTCTACAGCTCTCTCAATCATACTCTTATCATTACCACATTTCACTCTTACCTTACCATTACTTACTCAATCGGCGCTCATCATAGCAAATTCTGTCCTCAAACATTTCATTTCCAACATATTCATCCTCTTCTATACATTCTCATCTGTAGCCCTAGCCTCACTTCCAAACAACATTGGTGTAACTACTATACCTTTAAAAATGCCCACTTTCACCCTCCCAGACAGCGACCTCTCTTTCCACACTTTCCTCAAAGCTCTTTGAAAATTCACGCTGCCCTCACTTACCTGATAACTCACATCCAATTCTTTGAATCAATTCACAGACATGTCTGTTCCTAAGTACCTTACACAACCCACTTCCTCAAAGTTTTCTTTAAAGACAGTTAGATATATCTAAATATACAAATAGATAAAGTGGCAGATATACATACACACAGATAAACAGATATACAAATAGCTAGATGGATATGCAAATAGAGAGATAGAGGGATATACATCAAACACTATCATTTATGGTTATCAAAATTTCACGAACTTTCTTGATGGTAAAAAACTTCAACATACCGGCTTTCTGACAGGAGTATCATCCCACTTTACTTCCATCCCTTGAACTGCATGAGGTTTCATCTCCTGCTGTGCAAGAACAATTGCAGCCTGATTTTCCCCAATATCAAAATCTGTAATGAGATATCTATTTCATTACCAACATCTCTTTAAATACAATATCAATACAGACATAGGATAAAAAGCTCTTTTATGCAGTGCATCATAAATACTCCACAACATCAAAGTCTTATATTCATAGCTGATCCTGTTGTTATGAATGTACTGCATTATTTTTTTGTCATAATGACATCAGGTGGCTATACTTCACAAACGAATCCTTCAGTATAGAAATTTTCAATTCTTCAGCACTGATGTTTGGCAATGCTCAAAACAAAATATGTTTGAGGAATAGTTTGTTTGTACTTTACTACAATTCTCTGAATGCAGCAAGTGCTGATAAGATACACTGAAACAATGTACTCAAGTAATGAAATATCAACATACATTCTCTCAATGCTTTGATGTACACAGTGCAATAAGCAAGTGGCACTCCTTTATATGACTTTCTTTGAAACTTCCCCATTCTCCTTCATGAGACAATCTATGACAAATCCTTCAGTTATTCTAGATGCTCATCATAACTACTCATACATTTATGGATGTAATTAAACAGATAAAAAGTTTGAAACATAATGCACATCAAGGATAAATGTTGAACAGGAATATATTCTATTTGCACCAAAGCTTGCTGGCTTTGGTGCTAATAAAAACTGTTCAGTACAGAGTAAGTCAATTCAATATGAGCCTCAAGTAACAGCTACTGTCTGTGTTTTGGAACTAGCTTCCAAGAACATAATTAGCCAATGTAAAACACTGTAATCCAGTTAATCTTCCAGACAACTAGAAGTTTCTCTCATTTCATTTTTTGAGTGTAAAACTCTATCTAAGTATTGTTAAATATTACATATAAAAATCCATAAATGATTTCAGATGCATATAAACAAAAATACTGTGTCTGGTTTGCTCTTACGATACATGAAGCAAAGATACTCAGCAGTACAGTGTTAAAAGCAATAGGAAAAAGCTACAAAAAAATCAATTATCTTGCACCCCAGTATAACAGTACGTACCAACAACTTTCTTGCCACGACCTTGCTGTTGATTCTCACTCTGTCGTTTGGTATCTAACCGAGGCAATTTCTTCATATCTTTGACAGAGGAATACGCAGAATTGAAGATACAAAGGGCAAGATAACCCGTTATAAGAACTTGGATAATGCACACACCTAGCAGGACCCGGCGAAGAATCATTCCAGGTCCCTTAGACATCTGTTGGTGATACAAATACAGATCTTTTAATAAACTTCATAGTAATATACTGGTACTTTTACCAAGACCTATGCCAAAAGCAAAATTTCATAAGATCTTATTAGCAGGAACATTAACAGCCACTATTTCAAATCTGAAGCACTGCATGGAACTAAGAGAAATATATATACAGAAATGATGTATATAATCAAAATCATCAAATTCACAGATGCTATCAATATCTTCAAGTAAAACAACTGAAATGATATACAAATAAATCATCCTGATATTGAACAATGGCAAAGCATATAATTAGAAACTTGTTTACCATGAACTATTAAAGCTTTGCATACCCTGTTATTCTCCAGCAAGAGTTTCCCTTGCGCTTCCTTCGAGAAATACTGTAAATATACAACAAAACTTTCAAATGCGTGCAAAACCCTTTAATACAGAATAATTCATCTTTATTTTTCATCTTAATGCAAAAAGTAAGTTTCTAGTCAAGAAACAGGAGACTGGACCTACACCAATTCAAACCGTAAATTCTCCAGCATCTAGTAGTTTTTTCTTTTTCATTTACTGGGATTAAGAATCATCAAACCTGCTAATTCAATATGCTTACAGTGTACTGTTTCCTCCTGTTGCTGTGTCTCAAATACATTTATCTATTCTAAAGGATTAACTTGTCAACATCTTTTCCTACTTTCAAAGCAGAATGAGTCAAACAAACTTTTTAGTTAGAGAAAACCTCTCTACCTTCAAAAAAATCTAAGCCTCTATTGAAGAACTCTGCATTTTCATTTAACTACCACATGACTGAAACACTCAACACATACTTGTATTATTAAGCAAAAATGTGAAGAGAATTCTTTGTGACCACCAATGTCCTGATCTATCTATCTTAGGCTAACATACCACAATTTAGTACCTAACCTTTCATGGCAATTATGCCATTATGACCAAAGTGTAAATGTTCTAAGATTTTACATATCCATGTTGGAGCTGATGAAACCCTATTTCTGTACAAAAGCACATCATTATGAAAAATGAGATCTGAGTTAACTGATGCATATTCAGAAAGTTACAGACTAGAGTCAGACCAACCAAATATTATGCAAGAAATCAAGTGTCAAAATTGTACCTTCACTTGTTAACCATTTGATAGTTTCAATGGATATGTCATTGAATTCAAGTGGTTCAACATACTCAACAGGGGTATTTAATTCAAAATGATCATTAACTGGCAAATGGGTTTATACATCTGCTATCACATTTTCCTTAAACTAACTTATAAACCAAGGGATAATTAAACGGGCAATAACAAAGCCCACCTTTGAATCTTACCATTAACATTAAGGGAAATTTGTTTACCCCCCCAAATAATTCATTTTTCTTGACAATCCATATTTTGCATTGGAACAAACCTATACCTACTAATGAAGCATCAACTTCCACAAACAGTGAATAATTTACATAAAAATGAATTAATTTCTTACAATTTAATGAGTTATTTCTAATATATTTAAAAGCTTTCTGTTCAACAACAGATCCTTTAAATTTAGCATCTTTCTCTTGCATATCGTACACAGGTGATAAGTTAGTTGAAAAATTCTTAACAAATGTATCATATTATGTGACCATTCCAAGAAATGATTGTACTTCCAATACACTGGCAGAAGGAGGGGCATCTAAGAGTTTCCTTGGAGATGGTTTAATCCCTTCACTTGAAATATAGTAATCTAAGTACTCAAGTAATTTAGTGGTCAATATTATGCCTTTATCATTTAAGCATTGCACTTAAATCTGACAGAATCTGATATTTGCAAATATGCTGGGTAAGTTCAGATGTCTACTTAGATTTAGGGATTGAATTAATTCCTGTGAGATCTGTCCCACAAAGTGTCAGATTTCTATATCTCAACAGACATCTCATCATCTACCTTCTGTACCAAACGAAGCATGGCACAATTAAGTGGGGTACATGTTATGATAATGATCTGATTTAAAAAATAAAACCCATGAGACATCTGAACCATCAAAACTGGCAGGTTATCTGTGTTTTTATACTTATGGGTATTCTCCATTACCTAATGATTATATGACCCCCACATTTTCCCTATCCCTCATGACACAATCCCTAATGATTTGATTAGAATAAAAAACATCAATTTTAAAGTTGAAAATGGAAAATCCAACAATCTTAAATAACTTTTTACAGAGGCATAACAAAGGCTAGTTTTCTTCTAGTACTACAGCTTCTTTCCGTTTGTGTATCGATATACAAATAAATTAACAGGTGAAAGTTTTTGTCAGCTGTCTGCACAATAGTCACTTTTCTAATGTCTTCACATACGGTTCAAGGACATTAGAATATGATGTAGGGATGCCATGGATATTCCTCCTGTTCATTTACTATTAGTAAAATTCGAATGAAAGTGTAACAAATGCAATTTTTACACTCTCAGCTGTTCATTTTCAGTGTTTTTACCCCACGATTTCCATTTACTTCAAAGCCCTGTTCTCTGAATAAAAACTAAAAATTGATGGAGTAAGAGGTGCTACACCTAAAATCCCACAATACATCAACTCTAAATTTCGTTCAATTCTATCATCTAGAAAATGCACTTCCATCTTCCAAAATTTTATCATGATGTGTCAAGATAGACTGAGGGTTAACTTAGACTTCTTTATCCATTTATCCTAAATAAACAGGAAAAGCTTTAGAGCACAGAGAATATTTACAAATCATTACCCTAGGACCAATTTCTATGAAAGTCCTGGTGTTACCCAGAACCTTTCTAGATGCTCCTTCAACCCAAGGCAGCATTACCCAGTAGCAGGACAACGTAGACTCCTTTAGAGTGAAAAGTTCTTTGACAAAATTGTATTCCCAGTTGCACAGCTTCGCCAAATGAGACTTTTCACTAGCGATGTAAACGCGAACATAATAATAGAGTCCTGCTACACCCATGGGGTATAAGGAGGTTTAAATATAGCAAAACCTAAAGCACCCTAAACTTACTCTACTCATAGAAAAGCAATTACATTCTAACACCAAATGAAACAGATTTTTGGTCCGGTCTATGGGAGGAGCCACATGGGAGTGGCTCCTTAAGCTCGACTTGCAAGATGTTGCAATGCAAAATTCATCCTCAAGTCCAGACAACAATCCACTTGAAACATCATTTAGGATCTTAACTCACCTCAGGAATCCTGTGAGGCGAAGCTGAAACTCTTCTCTCAGCCATATCAGTGACAGACCTTAAACACACCGTAGTACTGGACTGCAGACGAAAAATATCTTTGAGAAACACATGCGCATTGCAGTGGTATTTACCAGAACCTGTGGTATTTACACACTTTTGTCTCCTCTGATCTATATCGTTCAATGAATACTTATAACCATGAAATCATTATTGGAATTAAACTTCTGAAATTTATTCTACCACTAATATCCTTATTGAATGTATGACGAGTTTTTATTGAAGACATTTGAAGTGATTACAATGTTTACAGTGCTTTAGGCTGGTAGTCCCTGAGGGTTGACGTACGTTCTGACTTGCAACACAAATTCCAACGAAAATCAATTATTTTCTTTTACGAAAAACTTTGGAAAACTGTGAACCAAGATAGGATAAATTAATTTAGAACTTTTACCTTCTCTGATTTTCTTACTAGCTTTATGGGTAAAGCTTTGGTATATAGCAGGCTCAAACACATATCAACTTTTGTCTATGTAATAAATATGCTTAGGATATATAACCTGTATCCTTATTATGTATCCATTATCCCCATAACCTACCTTGTGATTCTTCTATGGTTCCATTCGCTATTATGTACACTACCATGTGCCATAGTTTTCTCAATTCTGGCTCGCATCCCATCTAACCGGTCCCTTAACCTAGCTTTCATTAACATCTACTCTCAGCTCCCTCCTATCACACACACTTCCAGACTAGAGCATTAGGTAAACTCATTAGGTAATAATAATTGGTGGGAACATCTAGGAGACTGAAACCCCACGCAAAAGTTGCGCTGATTTCTCTGCCAGTGGCACATTAAGGGAACAGGCGTTAGAAATAATGATAGATAGATAGATAATGCTATCAACAGAGGTTTATGATTATTGGATGTGGTTAAGATTGTCCCAGCCTGGAAATAGTCTAAAAGGACTCGTACATGGGAGTATGGGAAAGCCACAAAATAGATGATCTAATGGTCTATGACAAAGTTATCTTTGGAATAAGAATTGTACTCCTAGGCTGTACTTCAAATAGATGGATGCTGTATAGTAAAGCAAAGGATATTTTCTTTTTCATATTTTGGCCAGCAATTCGAAAGGTGAGGTTAAGTGTCACTGGTACCCCGTTCCTCTTGCATCTCGCTTCTCTCAAAGGGAAAGGAAAACACTTTGTCATATGATAGTTGGGACAGACCTCAAAAAGATGGGGCAGGGGTTAGCTTATACTGTGAAGAAATGTTTGTTAAATACATCTGGCTATTCTAGTATTTTTGAACAACTAAAAATCACAGCTTAGATGGCTTCAGTGACCTTGGTGCCAGGTAAAATTTAGGTTTGGTCCACATTTCTTTTTTTTCACAATCTTAATTCACAGCAGAAGATATAGTGCCCGCAGGCCTCATAAGCCATTCATTACTGGCATGAGGCCTCATGATCATTTCCCTCCTTGATCATTCAGATTTACAGATTTCAAAAGTTTCTTGAGAGAGAAAAGGAAGCCTACATGGTAAAGCAGTGTTACCCCCTTTAGATGACATGGCTACATGCAAATATTTCTTTATAAAGTGCAACTCCTCCAGATGCCCTACTATAGAATATTGGTATTCAAAAAATAGCTAACGTGGCTTTCGTGAGTAATCACTGCTCCTGTGGTGGTACTTTTGTCCCTACCAAGCATGCAACTGAAGTTGTTGGTGCAGGAATGGAAGCACATATCCCCTCTTCTAACCAAACTTTCTTTTTCCAACATGCTGTACAAACATTCTTTTCTAGAGCTATTTGGGTAAGGGAAGTGATAGATGACATGAAAAAAAAAAAATTTTCCTCAGATTGACATTTAGGTGTCATCTCTGCTTGAAATCATTGTTGGGACATATGTTAGTCATAAGATGAAGTGTTCCAACCAAAGGAAAAGTGACAACCTCTCCTCATCCACACGTAGGTCTCCCTCTCTCACACCTGCCTTTGCTTTTCTGTTCCAGTGATCATACTGTATACCTGTCTCTTTCACTGGCAAATCAACTAGTTTTGCTTCTTTTTTTTCCTGTAACTGGGATGGTTAACTTTTCATCCCCAGATGTTCTTACTAGTCTAATGTTCCTCTATGATATTTTCATACAGTCCGAATGCATCTTTCTGTGGACACAGGTAAGGAATATGGACCAGATGGCACCCATCCTTGTTTTAAAGTGTGCCTCTTTACTTGCATCTGTGCTTGGTCATCTGTCCCATGTTTAAAAAAAAACTGCAATTTTTCTTTCATTAACATGTACATGTGCAGCCTCCAACAAAGACAAATGACCACTCTAACCCTTCCAACTATGGGCCTGTTGCTTTGACTTTTATTCCCTCATATTTGAATTCCTCCTTACTTCCTTAAACATCTTGAATCTTAGTCTTCTTCTCATCATCAGAATGGCTTCCACAGGGCAAGATCATTCAGTCATCTCCGCGAGATTCTGGAAAAAAAATTTTTGTAGCCCCTTGATATATCAAAAGCTTTTGACAGATATACTAGTTTCGCCTTTTTTATGCCTAATTTCCTCATTGGCTAATCTATCTCCATATTTGTTAATGAATCAATCTTTTCCTCTTTTCCATCAACATCAGTGTTCCCAGAGTTTTGTCCTGTTACCTACACTCCTTGTATTCAATGATTTTTCCATCTTTAACAGATAACCAGGTGCATTTGAGTGCTAAAAACTCAACACTGCATTCATCATTATGATATTGTGTGACTTAGGCTTCCCTACATACCAATAAAGTATGCCTTTTAAATTCAAATGATGGTAAGGAAAAGATCCTGTACAAGTATGGATAGGAAGCTGGTGGAGTAAGAATGTGCTTTATGTGTAACTGTAACTGAAGGATATTTTCCTCAGTGGTATTTACTGTTGCTTGTAACATGAGGTACCCTTACATTGATACCAACAAAAAGCACCTTTGTATTCAAATGAGGGCAAAAGGAGGCAGTACGAGAATAGTTAGGATCAGGCCATAAAACATACTAGTATGGCTAGGGTCCTTCAGGAGTTAAGAAAAAAGCTTATGCAGGTGGTAAATGATTTTTAGTGTGATGAATAAAACAGTAATATCATTTTAGAGAAAATTTGATAGTAATATCATTTTAGAGAAAATATGAAAGAAAATAAGTTCAAAAAAACTTTTAAGGGGTTACATTAATTTTCTGTGGACACTCTTGTAGAGTTAAAAATGGTCATTATAATTTTGATGTATGTATAGTGTAGGGCACGTAAAGATTTTTGGCCAAATTTCACAACTTGTGGCTAAATTTTCGTCAGTTTATAACTAAGAAAAAAAAAGCAGTAAAAACTCAAAATATTACTATCAACAAGCACTGCATCACATTTTTAATTGAACTGTCTCATGTTTTACTGTAACAGTGGTGGATAGTTGGAATAAAGTAATGATACTGCAATATCAGCTTTATACAAACGATAAGGAAAGCTCAAGGAATAGGATCCCATGAGTGTAATTATAGAATGTTTGCAATTTCTTTTTTCAATCGTCACTCAACAGGGCAATGAAACCGAGATCATGGTAACAGAAATATCCCTGATGGTATGTGGGTTGGCAAATACCATGTGATTACCAAGGTTCATTTTAATTGCAACAGCAGATGCAACTTTTTTTCAGAGGACAATTCAAGAAATTTGTAATGTCTGGAAACCATACATGATAGATAAAGCTGTTTTCAATCCAAAAAGTGGAAAACTGGAAGCAAATATATATTTGTAGCCTTTCCTTCCGTAGGGCTTACACAGCCTTTTCATAGGACAAGCCAAGACTCTATTTCAAATGTCATTAGCTATATCAACACAGTACCATCTACATCCAGGAAGTGCTACTATCACTCCACTTTCATAGTGGGGGAAAAACAGTACTTTGCTAGAGAAAAATAATAAATTTTCAAAAATTTAGGAAAATTAAAGTCCATGCTTAAGCAAAGATTTTAATGTTATAAATAAACTTGCAAAACATTTAACACATTATCTTCTACAGCAAGATTGGAAGCTTGTTAAAATATTTGAATTTGTAACTGCACACTGGAACTGGCATGTCAACAATAAATTCTTATAGCAGTACACTGTATTACCATAATTGAGCAAGATTCAAACACAGCTTCAACACATTTCTGCCTCAAACAACTTCAGTCTAATGCCATCTTTCAAACATCTCTCTCAATATATATATTCATATAGATTTCAAACAAGATTGTTATCTCCCAAGTGAGGGGGTGAACGCAAGAGTTTTGGAGAGAGGGGCAAGTATGCAGTCTGTTGTGGATGAGAGGGCTTGGGAAGTGAGTCAGTTGTTATTCGCTGATGATACAGCGCTGGTGGCTGATTCGGGTGAGAAACTGCAGAAGCTGGTGACTGAGTTTGGTAAAGTGTGTGAAAGAAGAAAGCTGAGAGGAAATGTGAATAAGAGCAAGGTTATTTGGTACAGTGGGTTGAGGGACAAGTCAATTGGGAGTTAAGTTTGAATGGAGAAAAACTGGAGGAAGAAGTGTTTTAGATATCTGGGAGTGGATTTGGCAGCGGATGGAACCATGGAAGCGGAAGTGAGTTACGGTGGGGGAGGGGGCGAAAGTTCTGGGAGCGTTGAAAAATGTGTGGAAGGTGAGAACGTTATCTCGGAAAGCAAAAATGGGTATGTTTGAAGGAATAATGGTTCCAACAATGTTATATGGTTGCAAGGTGTGGGCTATAGATAGGGTTGCGCAGAGGAGGGTGGATGTGTTGGAAATGAGATTTTGAGGACAACATGTGGTGTGAGGTGGTTTGATCGAGTAAGTAATGAAAGGGTAAGAAAGATGTGTGGTAATAAAAAGAGTGTGGTTGAGAGAGCAGAAGAGGGTGTATTGAAATGGTTTGGTCACATGGAGAGAATGAGTGAGGAAAGATTGACAAAGAGGATATATGTGTCAGAGGTGGAGGGAGCAATTTGAAGTGGGAGACCAGACTAGAGGTGGAAGGATGGAGTGAAAAAGATTTTGAGCGATCGGGGCCTGAACATGCAGGAGGGTGAAAGGTTGCAAGGAATAGAGTGAACTGGAACGATGTGGTATATATACACACATGCCGAAACACCACTTTGAAAAGTAAACATAAGAATCCTCAGTACTTTTGTGTATCATCACATCTTCGGAGGACTATTTACTGAGGGAGAAAATAGATACAATGAAGGTTATGTAAACACAACCAGAGGAAACATGGAATAGGGTTAAGTGACTTTGTAATCAATGAGACGAGGTTGGCACATGAGTCTCAGTGACCCAACCTCTACTTGACCTTTGTGGCAACTTCATCTCTTACTAATTACATGGTCACTCGATCCCATTCCATGTTTCCTTTGGTTCTGTGACTAGTCTGGCATGGGCTATAGATGAGTATATGCAGAGGAGAGTGGATGTGTTACGGATGAAATGTTTGTGGACGATATGTTTTGTGAAGTGGTTTCCTCGAGAGCATAATAAATGAGTAAAAGAGAGGTTTGGTAACAAAAGGAGTGTGGTTGAGAGAGGTGAAGATGGTGTTCTGAAATGGTTTGGATGTATAAAGGGAAACAGAAAGGAAAGTTTGACAAAGAGGATATATGTGTGTCAGGATTGAATTGAGCAAGAAGAGGGAGACCAAACTGGAGTTGGAAGGATAGATTGAAAAAGATTTTGAGTGATCAGGGCCTGACCATGCAGGAGGGTAAAAGCCTGGCACAGAAGAGAGTGAATTGGAACAATGTTTCATAGAGGGGTAATGTGCTGTCAATGGACTGAACCAGGGCATGTGAAGCAGCCTGGTAAAACCATGGAAAGATCTGTGGGGCCTGATTGTGGATAGGGAGCTGTGGTTTCAGTGCATTTTATATGACAGCTAGAAAATGAACGTGAGCAAATGCAGCCTTTCTCCATCTGTTCCTGAAGCTACCTTGCAAACGTGGGAAACAGCAATCAAGTATGAAAAATAAATATTTATATATTTAATACACACACATACACACTCACTGCATATATACACATATATTTGCTGAAGTTTACTGTTCAATACAGAAGCATATTCACAAATTGCATTGCTACTATCCAGCTGCCAGACACCACCATATATTTTTTTTTTTTTAATGACAACAGTGAAAAACATAAAATTTACTCAAAGAAGAAACTGAAGACAGACTTTACACTCTTGTTCAGAAAGAAGCTGAAGAGCAAAATATTCACATTTTTCAATATCCTTATGTACAAGCACTACAATACATTACATGGTGCAACTCACTCCATAAACTGGGGTACGATGAACTGTATGTGATATATATATCTTCTTTTTCCCCTCTGGGCCTCAGTCATCTCTTCTTGATGCACCCTTGCTAACATATATATATATATATATATATATATATATATATATATATATATATATATATATATATATATATATATATCTTTCAAAAAAAAAAAAAAAAATATATATATATATATATATATATATATTTATTTATTTATTTATTATACTTTGTCGCTGTTTCCCGCGTTTGCGAGGTAGCGCAAGGAAACAGACGAAAGAAATGGCCCAACCCCCCCCATACACATGTATATACATACGTCCACACACGCAAATATACATACCTACACAGCTTTCCATGAATTACCCCAGACGCTTCACATGCCTTGATTCAATCCACTGACAGCACGTCAACCCCGGTATATCACATCGCTCCAATTCACTCTATTCCTTGCCCTCCTTTCACCCTCCTGCATGTTCAGGCCCCGATCACACAAAATCTTCTTCACTCCATCTTTCCACCTCCAATTTGGTCTCCCTCTTCTCCTCGTTCCCTCCACCTCCGACACATATATCCTCTTGGTCAATCTTTCCTCACTCATTCTCTCCATGTGCCCAAACCACTTCAAAACACCCTCTTCTGCTCTCTCAACCATGCTCTTTTTATTTCCACACATCTCTCTTACCCTTACGTTACTCACTCGATCAAACCACCTCACACCACACATTGTCCTCAAACATCTCATTTCCAGCACATCCATCCTCCTGCGCACAACTCTATCCATAGCCCACACCTCGCAACCATACAACATTGTTGGAACCACTATTCCTTCAAACATACCCATTTTTGCTTTCCGAGATAATGTTCTCGACTTCCACACATTCTTCAAGGCCCCCAGAATTTTCGCCCCCTCCCCCACCCTATGATCCACTTCCGCTTCCATGGTTCCATATATATATATATATATATATATATATATATTATTTATTTATTTATTATACTTATATATATATATATATATATATATATATATATATATATATATATATATATATATATATATATATATATATATATATAAAACATAAGCTATGCAAACATCTGTACCCCTTATATCTGACTAATACCTCACATACAACCTAACCTAGAACTCCAGGTTCATACTAATGGCAGCATATTTTATTTTCTTGTGTTAATTCTAACCACATGATCATTAAGCTACCCTCAAACATGATCTCATTATACAAAATAAATTGGGGTACAATGAATTGTAAATATATATATATATATATATATATATATATATATATATATATATATATATATATATATATATATGACATAAGCTATGAGTATACCATTAAAAAGATGTTATTTTGCAAACAGCTGTACCCCTTATAATTGTCTAATCACTCAGATACAACCTAACCTAAAACTCTAGGTTTATACTAATGGCAGCATATTTTCTTGTGTCAAATTCCAACCATATGATCATTAAGCTAAACCCAAAAATGGTCTCATTATACAACAATGGTGAAGGCTATTTCAAGAGAATTTATCCACTGACAGACATACACACAGACATATGAACATAACACTATTGTACCCACTAGCTTTTGTCAGGATGTTACAAATCTTTTAATCATTGATATGTTATGAACAGAGAATAGCATCTGTCAAAAACTACTTTTCTAACACCTCAAACAATAACAATATTATGAAAAATATTGATTCGTAATTATATTTCTCTCTTGCTATAAAAGATTTATGAAGTTCACAATAGTTATTTTCAGGAATCTGAAATTCATTCTACTGATGAAGTTTCTGGATAACAGTTTTAACAATATAATCAACTATATAAATTACATTGTGAGATATCGTGGCTACTTTGGGCTATAGGAATCATTCAGAAAAGGACACCATAAGCATTACTGAGAGAAACTGCACTGTACACCTTGTAATACAAGATAAAGATAAACACACAGTGAAATGACAAAATAACCTCAGTCCTATGAACTGGAAACTTTATATTACAGTATATCATTTGCATAAAACACAGTGTTTCAATGAAAACTTGTGACTGATATCTAAAAACTTGTGAAAATACTTTAATTCCGAAGAATGGTAGGTAACACCAACATTGTAATGGATATTCTTGCCATTTTTCTGTAATATAGTTTTATTGCCCTTAATTCCTGCATGATACTCTTTGAAAGACAGTTCTTAACCTCAGTCACACATGATGACAATATCTCATTCAGGGCTCTTTTCTTCAGTCACAAGTTCACTGCAGCACTAATTACTGGTCTACCATATATTCTCAAATTCTGTATTAGCTGTCAAACATAATTATTTTCACATTTCTCTTTTATCTTTCCTTATAACATTTCTTTGTGTTTCTTGCTATTGTACTTCAAACCTCCAAGAGGATATATTTTCTGAGGCAAATTTCTTCCTTCCATATTCATCTTGTCTCCTGATACATGTAGTGACTGTTTCAATATATGATGGAAGGACAGATAGTTAAATACTTCTGTGTAAAACTGAACCATTGAGCAAAACCACACTTGAGAGTGAAGTAAGAGTAACCAGGCTTAAGTTGAATCAAGCAACTGTATTTGCTGTTTTCATCACAGAGAGAGTTTCCTCAACTATGATAGCATTATCATTTACAAATCAGATATACACATGAATAAGTTCTAATCGATTATAGAGGGTTATAACCTAATAGAGATTATCCATGAGTCTGTCTGATTTAAAGATAATATAATAATATGTGGGGAAGGGAGAGCTTATTGGTTGCTAGATTTATTAATGTTTTTCTATGTGATTGGTAATCAAAATAGCTATCAATTGTCAACTTTTAACTTTTAAATATAAAACTAAATTTTCAGTTTCTAAAAATTTGCCGGTATTCAAAGATTATTTATTGACAACTGAAACATAAATGTATGGTTATGTTTAGATAATTGCCTAAGTCTGTATTCAACTTTGTTCTTTATGCCTTGCCTGTCCTATTACTGAGATATATGTCTATTTTGTGCTCAATATGCTTGGTAGTTGAGGTTCAAAACAGTAAGCAAGCTCAATAGGTCATTCCACTCATACTAACAATAAATTGAAACCAACCATGCAAATGAACCACCAAGCCTATGAATGTGCTGCTCCAGCAACTAACTGCCCTTGTTAATTTATGAGCTTTCTTGTTTGCTACAAGGACATGTTTGCAGACATCAAGAAAAGAGCTTCAGACCCTGAAGAGGCTAACTCCTGTGAAATGACCCTCCAAAGAGATTGTAATATCAATAGTGATCCTTAAGATTTTTATATTTACTCTAAAATCATGCTGGAATACATACAAGAATTTTCATGAAAAAAGACAGAATTGTCAATCCCATTCTATGGTTCATTAGTCTTGCAGTACATATATGAAAGTTGTTCCTGAAAGTTTTTCACTATTATCTCAAATATCCAGCAAATAGATTCCTAGTTAATTCAAGTGATACTGACTGGGATTATTTTGAATGATCAAAGCTTGGATTTACGGATACAGCCAAGTTAAGGTGGGCTGATATAGTAAATAACATAATATCTGGTAAGTCCATTTATCCAGTTCTAACAGTTTAAACAGATAATGATCTAACTGATATGGTCACAAATCCAAATTACATTAAATGGAGAAAGGTACTCAGATGGGGAAGAATACAGAAAATCACTTATAAAATACTAAAGAAGCCTTTGAAGCGATAATTAAATGCACGGAATCAAAATGATTTACGACAAAAGATGTCATGGGTCAGTAGTGCACATTCCTGTTTACTGCCTTCACAGACCCCTCTACAAGAAGCTTACCAGGACATAAATGTTTACCAGATCTCAAAAACCACCAACATCACCAGTTCCTTCCTGTTCCTCAAGGATTCTATCAAGAACAGATTCCTCTCCAATGCCAATGGAAGTAAAAATACACAGCAATTCTATTATTGACATATGACACTAACTCTGCCCCTACAGCATCTGCTGTACCTCATGTGTAATGCACTCCAGGTCACATAAATAATGTCTGAAGACCAAAAGAGGTACTACCGTATCTTTTTAAATGACCACATATTGATGAATCATTTTCTTTACATTAAACTTTAGTAAAGTCATCATTATTTTGTTAAAAGTAAATATTTTCTGTATACTGATGTACTATACCTTGAGTTTGTTCTATTAACAGAATTCTTTTATTTTTTTGAACATCTCCAGGTCTTGAAGTGATCATATATTACGATGCTTGCTGAATGGATAAAAAAATTTCTTGGTCTGGTCCCTACAGAATGGAATGCACTGTTCAGCCTGAACAAGGCAGGATAATAAAGGCAGCATGGCTCAGTTAAGAGCTCAAAAAGAATAGGTGGATGATGCATGATCAAAATTGCAGTTTCTTGAAAAAATGTTTGATAAATATTCTATAAGTCCAACATCTTACCCTAATTCTTTGGTGGAGTGCTTTAGTTTTAGTTCATTTGAAGTGTACCTTCTGTGTTTGGTCTATTCCTTTACTTATAAATGGATCTCCTTTGGTACAAAGAAATCTTTCCTATGTTGATGAACACATTCACATGGATGCTAATTTTCTACTGCTCTGGAGTATGGTTTCCAGGAATCATAATCCAGCCCTTACAAGTTCTAGGATGGATGTGTGAATAATGCTTACTGAAACAGGTTAACACTCACTCTACTCTAATAAATTTTACTTGCAATACAGTTACTGCAATATGTATAAACAAAGTAAAAAAGTTTAAAAGTATTTTCAGTTTTTGCTTTCCTTACCTCCTCCCAAAGAGGTGAATATGCATATCACTTTAAACCACACAATGAAGGAGAGAGGTGGACTGATCACTTCCCTTGTTCCAGATCAAGATTAGGCTTTTGCAGATGATGAAGAGGATTCTAAAGATGGCTATATGGGTAATGTTAAAATTTGTGATGGCTGCATACAATTTCTACAGAAACACCATCTTAATAATTTTCCTTGAGGTTCTTCTAATGCTTATAGATCACTCCTTTCTTTATCTTACAAAAGTTTCATATTCTTTCAGCCCTCTTCCTAGAATCAAGGTCAATTGCTCCTACATTTCTTTGTCTATAGTGGTAAAATTAATACTTTTGGATGAATGATATCAGACATAAGAAACCTAAGTCTTTTGCTTCTTTTCCTTTGCTTCCTATGACATGATGTAGGGAAAAAATTATAACATTTCATATAAAGGATTCCCCTTGATTTCCAATTCTCTTGTGAGTGTTTCAGTTTTATAATCTGTAGATGAGGCATAAAAAGAATATTTCAATAAATATGAATACTCATTATCCCTGGGGATAGGAGATTAAGAATACTTCCCACATATTCCCTGTGTGTCGTAGAAGGCGACTAAAAGGGGAGGGAGCGGGGGGCTGGAAATCCTCCCCTCTCGTTTTTTTTTTTAATTTTCCAAAAGAAGGAACAGAGGGGGCCAGGTGAGGATATTCCAAAAAAGGCCCAGTCCTCTGTTCTTAACGCTACCTCACTAACGCGGGAAATGGCAAATAGTTTAAAAGAAAGAAAAGATGAATACTCATGTAGCTGTGCTAAACTTAGCCGAAATAATTCAGAATAAATTTCATTTTTTTTGTTTGAGTAACACGCTAAGTTTACATACAGCCTTATAGGGAATTTTCTGGAGCACCTAATATAGTATGAGGTTTTACATCTTTTAATCATCTTTTTCTCATGTCTCAGCAAAGGAATTGGCTGATCTTAGTAATGTGTTATGTCAGTGTTCCCAAACTCCAACTTCTTGTGGTTACAACATTAGTGAAAAAATCAACTTAAATGATGAGTATCATCCAAATACAATTTCACTGAAAACCTTTTCACTCCAGAGGAGTCCATACTTTCACTGCTACCGAATGTAGTATAACTTTGAAGCCTCAGAATCCCCTGGAAAAGGGGATCTTTCAAAAAGTATATACAAAGGCCAATGATGTTAAGCCACCAAATAAAAAAAATCATTTGAGTCTGAAACCTTTTTAAAGATAAGACTATTCTGATAATTCTGCTTCATTTATTTGTATATCACTTGGTAAATTTTCCCACGAGTATTAATGCCCAGAAATAGTTCTGTCACTTCTAGAGGTGTTAAGATTAACCATATGAATGTATCTCTTTTCATAATCTATAATCTTTCATTTTTCAACCTTTAAAATAAGTTTACTTAGCAACAGCAAACAATCATCACAGGCCATCTACTTGAGGTAGCTTTTGATTTATATCTTATTTTCAAGAATCCTACAATAAAGCACTTCTAACACTGCATCCTTGCCAAGCTAAATTCCTCTCAGTCTGGCCCATTTAATATTCTAATATTTGAGCCAATATATTATTGGAACTTTTATTTTTCTAAAATATATCCTTTTTCAGGTTGGCTTTGGCAAACATCAGGCAATGTTGGTGTCTTTGGCAGGGTGTTGGTCATTACATATGTTACAGTATTGCTGAGTCTAGATGTTCTGTATAAAACAAAACTTCTTTTTAATCATTATTTCTTCTAATTCATAGGCCCAAATTAATGCATTAATATGATTTAGTCATGCTTCCTAGCCATCTGATTCAGGACCATGACTGATAATTTCAATGCTTCCATTACCTAAGCTTGTAAAGAGGTCTCTTCAGATGGTAATATATTCTGTCAAGTCAAATCTCAAAAAATTCACTTCAGAAGTAAGCTAACTTCTAGGGTATATTATTTGTGTATCTATAATCAACCTGGAACCATTTTCTAAAAAAGAATCCTGGCATTACCCAGGACCTCTTTTGAGAGGATTTTGAAGCTCAAGGCTGCTCTACTTCCAGTAGCAGGGAAATGTGGACTCCTTTGGAGTAAGAAGTTGTTTGATAAGACTGTGTTCCCAGTAATATGGTCTCTTCAGAGGTGACTTTCTGCTCACAGTGTAACCCTAAGCAGGAAGAGTCCGTTAACACCTCTCTCTCTCTCTCTCTCTCTCTCTCTCTCTCTCTCTCTCTCTCTCTCTCTCTCTCTCTCTCTTTCTATATATATATATATATATATATATATATATATATATACATAAATGCCCATACACACACATAATCATACACATACATATCAGCATATATACATATACATATCGACATATACATACACATATATATCAGCATATATACATATACATATCGACATATACATACACAGACATATACATATATACACATGTACATATTCATACCTGCTCTCCTTCATCCATTCTTGGCACTACCCCACCCCACAGAAAACAGCATCGCTACCCCCTGCTTCAGTGAGGTAGCACCAGGAAAACAGACAAAAAGGCCACATTCGTTCACACTCAGTCTCTAGCTGTCATGTGTAATGCACCAAAACCATATGGCGACAGGAATGGATGTAGGCAGCAAGTATGCATATGTACGTGTGTATAAATGTTTATGTCTGTGTATGTATATGTATGTATACAGTGAAATGTATATGTATGTATATGTGCATGTGTGAGAGTTTATGCATGCACATGTGTATGTGGGTGGGTTGGGCCATTCCTCATGTTTCCTTGTGCTACCTCGCTGACACGAAAGACGGCGGTTAAGTATAATAAAATATATTTTTTTCCATACATATTTGCCATTTCCCACATTAGCGAGTCAGCATTAAGAACAAATGACTGAGCCTTTGAGGGAAAATCCTCACTTAGCCCCATTCTCTGTTTCTTCTTTTGGAAAACTGAAAATTGAGGGGAGGATTTCCATCCCCCTGCTCCCTCTCCTATAAGTCCCCTTCCAAGATATGCAGGGAAAATGGAAGTAGAATTCTCTCTCTCTCCTACCTCAGGGATACATATAGTATTAATGGGATGGCCTTGATTAGGGATTCAGATGCCGTGCTGTCTCTGTTTTTTTTTCTCCCACCCTCCTGCATCATCAGGCCCTGAGCACTCAAAAATCTTATTCATTCCACCCTCCATCTCCAGTTTGGTCTCCCCCTTCTCACTGTCCCCTCCATTACTAACATATATATCCTCTTTGTCAACTGCTCCTCACACATTTCCTCGATATCTCCAAACGCTCTTCAGCTTTCTCAACCACATTCTTCCTTTAAACTCTCTCCCACCTTATCATTACTTATTTCATCAATTCTTAGTGGTACCTAAGTAATGTGGGAAACAGAGAACAAGGCCCTGAGCCTTTAAAACATCTTTCACTCCATCCTTCTTTGTTCCTTACATTTCTAACACGCATACCCTACTAGTGACAAAGAGGATATATGTGTCAGAAGTGGAGGGAACAGGTAAAATGGGAAACCAAATTGGAGATGGAGGGATGGTGTCAAAAAGACTGCCTGAACATGTATGAGGGTGAGGGGCATGCATGGGTTAGAGTGAATTGGAACAATGTGATATACAGGGGTCAATGCACTGTCATGGACTGAGGCTAGGAATGTGAAGCATCTAGGATAAACCATGGAAAAGTATGTGGGGTCTAGTTACATACAGGTAGCTGTGGTTTTGTTCATTACACATGACAGCTAGATAATGGATGTGAGCAGATGCAGCCTTTTTTCATCTGTTCCTGAGGCTATCTTGGTAATGTGGGAAACAGCAATCAAGTATGAAAGAAATAAATACTGAGGTCAACATCCGGTCAATGGACTGAACCAGGGCATGTGAAGCATCCGGGGTAAACCAGGGAAAGGTCTGTGGGGCCTGGATGTGAACAGGGAGATGTGGTTTTGGTGCTTTTCACATGACAGCTAGAAAATGGATGTGAGTGGATACAGATTTAAGTAAGGCATATGCAGTGGTCCTGGTAAAACAACAGAAAGGTCTGTAGGGTCTGGGTGAGGATACCAGGATGTGTTTAAATGCATTATACATGACAACTAGAGAAGCAATGTGAGTGAATGGCCCCATTTTCACATGTTCCTCACTAGCCCCTACCTTGCATTCAACAACCTCTAATTACAGGTCCCTTCATCCCTCTCAAACATAACAATGACAAAACATAAACACTTAAAAGACCGTTTTTGTGCTAAACTACTCCCCAACCAAACTCAGTCAAAATACCACACCACCAGACATACACCCACCTGAAACCACATTCCCCATACAAACACAAGTTACACTTTCCTATCTATGCTTTGGATATCACTTATCCCCACATTTGTACAAACAATGGTTCAACACATCCAGAGACCCTTTAAGCCATTAATACAACTACCACAGTGAAGACACCAAACATTACTGCTCAATTGCCCTGCAAAATCCCCACATAGACACAAACTCAACAACATTACACTATGCCCTATGGTCCTGCCTGGTGAACGTGGCTGGCTTCCTGAGACTGAGCACTGTGGGGGCCCCATAAAGACAGATGGGAATCCATAGGCAGGGAGTATCATAACCTACTGTCCAAATTTTAGGAAGCCAGATGAAGAGAACCTTATAATTCATCACTTCTGCTGTTTCCTGTACTCAATGCCAGGAATTTCATGTAATTTCTGTTAGAGTAACACTGCTTACTTTAAGTCAAGATGAATTAGTTTAAAAAGACTGGCAATCCTCATTAAAAAGTTCCATAATGTACTTCAGCAAATCAATATTGAAAGTAAGTGTAAAAAGGTTTATGAAAGCATGTTTTACATTTCTTCATGTAATAAATGCATTTACAAATATCACAATTGAGGAGATATACCCTTTTCTAATGCTAATGATCATAAGCACTCCATAAAACTGTTCATATTCTTTTGTACTCATCATTCTATAAAATATATGATGCTATATCTGGAACAGCATTTATGAAAGTCTTTCCTTCTCCACTGCATCTGATCTGGGGTTTGGAGGGTTTGATAATAAGCTACTCTAAAATACAAGGCTACATAATCAGTTTTTGCTAACATTCAGCTGAATTAACTGTACCTAAACATGCAGAAGATACGGAGTTGCTAGGAAAAATAAAGACCAATTTCAGTTGAAAATGCACATACTACATGGAACAAAAACTGCTTATGTACTGTGTACATTTTATGGTGAAACAGATGAGGTAACTGCATTTACATTTATGTAGATCAAATCTGCAGTATATTGAGGGTATCTCCGCACAAACAAACTTTACCATACAATATTTCATATGAGATTTTCCTACTGTAATTCAAATCCAGAGTAATTTCCATTCTTTATCTGCGCACAATTGAAATCATGTTGTTTATTCACATGTAAGTTTCATAAAATAAAACCTTTAAAAGCCATTAAACAATCAATTTGTATTGATTTAATACATGATGTATCTGACACCTGCGGTCCTCCAATGGAAGAAACGCACAGATAAAGACAGTGAGACTGTAAACATACATGCTAGAAGATGACCTAAGGCTTCCCATTAATATCACTGACTAGCGAAACAAGATTGAGTAAGCATAGAAAAGCAGTTAAACATCAAAACTTATACCCTATAACAGAAAATTTATTGTGCCTTTTCAATCAAGGGTTTAAGGGGAAAACAAAAGTACAATATCTTATACTGCTCTCAATCTGTCATTCTCTAGGGTTTAGGTTGTGTAAAGATTTCCTATGATCAGGGCACTGGTTCACTCCTGAGCTCTCTTTATCTCTAACAGGAAACACAAACCTGAAACCTTTTAGCCTAGAGCTCAAAACCATTTAATCAATTACTATCCAAAAAGTTTCTAACCAATACAATAACAAAGTGGATAGTATGTCATGTTTACAATGGGTACTAAACATTCACAACATTTTAACAAAGTACAATACCCATCTTTCACTGCTTGACGTGAATGTATAAAACATGAAATTGTGAAGATATTTAGGAGTTCTTAACATTTTGTAATAGTATGCACAAGCAGAATTTCCAGTACAAACTGCTAAGAACATAATTTTCTTATGATCATTTGAATCTGATTAGAATCCATCTTTTCTTTAATATTTTGAATCAATAAGGAGCCTTCTTTACCTGTAACATCCTCTAAAAATTTTCGCAGCAATACTAAATCTTTCTCTGCCAAGAAACTGTTGACTTTTGCAAGTTTATTACATGATTGAGCAGGCTTCTGGTCTATACATGGTAATTGATTGAATCTAAGATCTTTCTGAGATGGCTTGTCAGCAGAGGGCATAATCTGAGGCAGATTCTTCTCCTGAGAGAGGTAATGGTTATCTCGAGAAAGATTGGATGTATACAACATGCTACTTGTTGTCCAGTACTCAGCAGTATTTGACTGGAGTGATTCTAGCATGCAGAATTGCAGTGCCATGCATAATCTATTCTGAATATCCCCAAGCTTCACACATTCCAAACTTGTCCATGAAGCTATAGTTTCCTTGAATTTACTAGAATGGCATTTGAAGGGAGCCATTTGTATCAGAGTTAGAGCAGAAAGCCTTTCTTCAACAGCCATTACTTCATCTTCACTGAGATTAAGAGTAAGTGATGACAAATCTTCAACAACAAGAAGTAAAGCATCTAAAACTTTCAAAATTTCAGGAAATATCAATGATGCATTGTGATGACCATGTTTCCAGGAAATGTATTTCAATAAAAGATTTACATATCTGTTCCTGAGAGTATCAACCTTATCCATTTCTTGGATATATTTCTTTATTGGAGTGTACATAAGAATGCAGTTTGTAATGACTCCCATGGGCCAATCAAAATCTAGTTTTGCAGCAGCTAAGTTCAGTTCGAAGAGCCTATTAACAAAGCACTGAGGGTAAACCTGAAGCAAATCCGAGACATGGACTACAGGATGGTTGAGTCTGCTTGTTGAACCAGGTATATACCAGCAGCCAGAGTCTTTATTGAAAAGATAGAGTCCAGCACAGCAAACAGCTCGTAATGAACAACCATTCAAAAGAGCAATTTGATCTGACATCATCAAATTTAAAAAATCTTCATTTTTGAACACAAAGAAAAACTGACGCATAACAGCATTTAAATGGATGTCCATATAATCCAAAGGAGTAAAGCCTTTATTCTTATACAGTGTGTCTGGTAAATTAATTGTTAACACAGCATCTGAAAGACTTTTGATCATATGGTTAATATGGCCAATTTCATTAGGCTCCAAAAAATCATGGATATTTGATTTATCAGGTACATAAGGACTGAGGTGTGGCTGTTTAATTGTCTTAAGAAGTGTGTCAAGATCTGGCAGCTGGCCATTCTCAGTAAGATATCTACAGTTACCATTATCTTCCATGTCAGAATCTTGGGAGCCACAAACACTTGAGTCACCATGCACTGGTTCCGAGGAAACAGATTCACTACTTGTAAACCTCTGGGTTCTACTTCTACCTGTTTCAGATGGCATGTATTTATCTCGCTGAATTTTCATGTGAAGCGTGTGAGTGCTAGTAGTAAGAGGATCCAGTTTCAAGACTTCATCTACTAATTCCTGATGTGCCATTTGAAAAGGATCTTCAGGCCTGTGGGAAAAAATACACTGATGAATGTAAAAAATACAGGAGAGAGAGAGAGAAGAGAGAGAGAGAGAGAGAGAGAGAGAGAGAGAGAGAGAGAGAGAGAGAGAGAGAGAGAGAGAGAGAGAGAGAATGCCAACAAGTACCGAAGACAATTTTTCCACCATGGAAGGGATAGCATGCAATGCCCATCATTTGTCTTCTTTAATGAATGACAGTTTCTCTCAACTGCCTCTCCTCTTCTCACCATTTGTCATGTTTGCTGTATAATGCTCTATTTTTGGAAAGTAATTCCTATTTTGTCAAGGCTTGCTGCTTGTGGAGAAAATATATCAATATAATGAAGAGAAATCAGACTAACAACGAAATCTGATACACAGCTCAACAAAAACAATATAAATTTATAATTTTTTTTTGTCTGCTCGCCATTTCTTGAATTAATGTGGTTGTGCCAGAACAGAAGCAGAATGCTGCTCCTTTTGCTCACTTCCACTCTCTTGTTGTTATGCATACTACTCTAAAACAAGTGTACTTCTATCCAAAACCAAGCCCTACACACCTTTTTGTGCTTTCCCCTTACCAATTCATAAGACCTGGTTCACCCCTCTAATGGCGCATCACCCCATGTGTACCATATCACACCATTTCACTCAATCCCATACACACCTCATACCCTCCTGCATGTTCAATTCTAAATAACTCAAAGCATCTTTCATTCCATCTTCCATCTTGTCCTCAGTCTCCTCTTCCTTGCTTCCTCTAGTTCTGAAGTAAATGTCCTCTTAGTCAGTCTCTTCTCATTCATCCTTTCTGTATCTACAAGCCATTTTAGTACACCCTAGTCAGCTCTCTCAAACGTACTCCATTTACTGCTGCACTTCAGTCTCAAAATGTTATTCCTTACTCAATCTACCCACTTCACACCACATACTGTCCTTAGGCATTTAATTCATACAAAACCCACCCTTTTCCTTATTTAACATTACACACCATTATCTTATAACCCCAGGACCCCTTCTCCAAGAGCTCCTACAGCTTCAAGACTGCCACAATCAGTAGCAAGGGAAGGATGGACAACATTAGAGTGAGAGGTTATTCAACAAGATTGCACTTCAATAATACAACCTTTTTGTTTGTGGCATAACCACAGGCAGAGGGAATTCAGTAACTCCCAATCGAAAATACTCAGAGCTATTAATGTAGGGGTAGCAAGCAATATGTGGATGCCTATATAATACAGGTTGAGTATCCCTCATCCAAAAACCGAAATGCTCCATCGAAAACTTTTTGAGTGGCGACATGAAGTTACAAAAGGAAAATTCCACACCACAGTATCATTGGTGGAATGTGAAAACCTGCTGTTGTTTGCTGTTGTTATTGTTTAACAGCTGATACAGGAATTCCGCTGATGCTACTGTGCTACTTAGTTATCCTAAACACATTATTTCTTAATTGTATTAATGGTATTCATATTTTTTTACTTTTTAGTATCTAGGTGTGAATAACTGTATGAAAAAGATTGCTTATCAGCAGAATATAAATTCAGAGTCAGGAATGAAGGTGATGCCATACAACCAGATTGTCCACATGGGCGGCTGAGGCTGTAACATCTTAGCTTTCTGATGGTAAGTTTAGTGTTACACAAACTTTGTTTACTGCACAAAATTATTAAAAGTAGTGTATCAATTACCTTCAGGCTAAGTGTGTCAAGCTAAGTGTGTCAGGTGTATATGAAACAAATTGATTTTGTGTTTAGACTTGAGTCTACAATCTGAAAAAATCCAAAATCCAAAACATTTCTGGTCCCAGGCATTTTGGATAACATATACTCAACATGTACTATCAAAACTGTAACACTAACAATAACACTACCATTCTCACAATACAAAACACACAATCATACCAAGCTACTTAATCATCTTACCATGTATTAAACATTGTGTAAATGATCTTACTCAACAGTTAAGTGCCATGTTTCTTCGCTAGGAGGCAGAGAAGCTCCATCTTGTGGAAAAGTATGACGAAATTAATAACTATTTTCTCTTGTGAATGTGGAAACTGATACCAATTACATCAAGAGGACCAAAATAGCATTATGAGCAGAGTCAGTCTGCTACTTAGATGGACATTAACCAAGTAGTACTTCCTTAAATCTAAACTTTTCACAGTATTTGCCACAAGCAAAACATCAGGCCAAGCTCTAAGACAATGTCTATGAGAAAAACAAAGGTTCAAAAAAATTTTCTTACAAAGTCCCTAACAGCACATTCTAATATAAATCTGAAAAGAAATTCAATAAATAACTAAAGTGCTCTTAACTACACATTTAGGCAATGATATGGAATGTGAAGTTTGTGTTTTTTTCAGTATCTTACAATTTTTCTTTACAATGAAGACTCAGATAATAGATGAAAGTCCACACCAAGGTTTGGTCTTACTTGAAACATACAGAGGTTAATGAAATGGAAAAAGAAGAGACAATGGAAAGTATTTACAAATTTTAGAAGTGAAACTCTGTTTTTCAAATATGCCAACTCATAGATATTGGAAAGAGAGGGCAGAGAGTAACAAAGCCCACCCTTGAGTTGCCAACAGCCACACAGTACTCAAGTGATGCAGCAGCTCGCTGAGCATTCTGTGGTCTAGCTAATGGTGAGAGCACACTTGCAGCCAGCTCTCAGGAGCAAAAACCAAAGTAATACCTACAGAAGAGAGAAAGTGAACCAAATCACAGCATATAGCAGGCAAGTCAAATTTTGGAGCTAGCCTGAGAGAGTTTATAAGTCTAACCACTTTCAACTCAACTCTATCAAGCAAGAATGCTGAGCCACAACCACTCCAGATGTGAAAGCAGTACCCCATAAAAGGATGGACCAATCCTTTGTATAAATGGAGAAACTGTTCAGAAGAAACAAACTCTAAATCCAAACAGGACCCTAGTTTCTTAGAGGCAGACTTAGCTATCTATGTAATGTGGGGCTTCCAAGATAGAGTGGATGTTACAGCAATACCAAGTATGTTCATTGAGTGAAGAGGTGGAATTACAGAACTATCAAAGGAAAGAGGAAAACTGAAAATTTTCTACAGAGAGATAGGGAGAAACTGGGTCTTGGAGGCTTAAAGTTATCCAGATTTCATCTTCCCACTGAGATATCTTGTACAACTCAAAGTTTACTAGGAAAGTTGTGTTGAGACATGACAGAGATTGAGTGAGAGATGATGGAGCAGAATTGAAGGATGTGGGGTAATGCTGCATTAAGCTGTTAGCATTTGAATTCATTTGATTATTTGTCGAAGACAGGAATTCACTGATAAAAAGGAGAAAAAGTGTAAGAAACCGGATAGATCCTTGAGGGACATCAATGTTGATGGAGTAAGAGAGATAGATTGGCTTGAGAGGAAGCAAGATATGAGAGAGATCTGCTAAAAGAGTAATCATTAAATATTCATTTACAAGCCTTAATGACCCCTAACTCACACTTCAACCCCAGATTCATATTCAGCATGTAAATAGTCCTTATACTGAAATTTTTAAGCAAAGCAGGGTATTCTTTTCCCCCCCAATTTTTTTTGCTGTTTTTTTTTATTATCATACTTTGTCACTTCAATCAAACCACCTCACACCACATATTGTCCTCAAAATCTCATTTCCAACACATCCACCTTACTCCGCACAACCCTATCTATAGCCCACGCTTCGCAACCATATAACATTGTTGTAACCACTATTCCTTCAAACATACCCATTTTTGCTTTTCGAAATAATGTTCTCGGCTTCCATACATTTTTCAACGCTCCCAGAACTTTTGCCCCCTCCCCCATCCTCTGACTCACTCCCGCTTCCATGGTTCCATACGCTGCCAAATCCACTCCCAGATATCTAAAGCACTTCACTTCCTCACTTGTCCCTCAACCCTACTGTACCTAATAACCTTGCTCTTATTCACATTTACTCTCAGCTTTCTTCTTTCACACACTTTACCAAACTCAGTCACCAGCTTCTGCAATTTCTCACCCAAATCAACCACCACTGCTGTATCATCAGTGAACAACAGCTGACTCACTTCCCAAGCCCTCTCATCCATAACAGACTGAATACTCGCCCCTCTCTCCAAAACTCATGCAATCATCTCCCTAACCCCATCCATAAACTTTAAAACTGAAATATAACAAAACAAAATTACCCTATACTTGAAATAATCTCAGAAAATATCTCAAATTTCTTCCCTATGCCAACAGATACATAATAAATACAAAGTGAATAATCTGAGAATCTTCAAAAAGACTAACCACTTACAAATACTTAATAACAGGCCCTAATGATCCTTATACTACATATTTTCAACACATCCATCCTCCTCTGCACATCCTGACCAACAGACCACACAACATCATTGGTAACAACACATCCTCAAACACATCCACTTCTGTGAGCTGTAAAACAATTCTTGAAGCTGGGCAATACAGTAAACAAAGAAGCAACAGCTGTGCATTTGATTTTCCAAGTAATAGTGGGATCTTTGTGTTGAAGAAGAAGAAGAAGAAGAAGAAGAAGAAGAAGAAGAAGAAGAAGAAGAAGAAGAACTCTGATAAATATACTTACTGTACTGGGTCCTTCTGGCAGAAGAAACTTGAAACATCACTGCTGTCACTCATTGACGGAGAAGGGCAGCTACGGTGTGATGAAGCTTTATCTTCCTGCTGTTGTTGCTGA
This sequence comes from Panulirus ornatus, assembly GCF_036320965.1. Classification (NCBI taxonomy): domain Eukaryota; kingdom Metazoa; phylum Arthropoda; class Malacostraca; order Decapoda; family Palinuridae; genus Panulirus; species Panulirus ornatus. The sequence continues at coordinate 63,523,037 of NC_092242.1, forward strand.
TTTGAATGAGCAGTTAGTCCTGCAGTCAGTCGTGAGATGAGGCTAGTAGGGGTTTCCCATGCATTATTCTCAAGTGAAGGGAGATTGCCTTCATTTGAAGGCCAAGATGACATGCTTTGGCAAGATTTCCCCAAAGACGAGACTCTGTGAGATGATGATGCATGGTCTTCAGGATGAGGAGGAGACTCAAGACTGGGATGAGTTGCTGATGGTGGTGGTAGTGGTGGAGGTGGTGGTGGTGGTGGTGGTGGCGGTGGTACATTGGGCTTTGACAATGAAGGCTTTGTTAAAACAGCACCCTGTCTATTTCCTTCCTCAGAAGTTGCTGATTGATGGGGATTGGGTGTTATTGGCAAGAGGTCAGGAACTCTACTTAGAAAATGTGTACTATCATTTGGGTCATGGTGGTGGTGGTCTATGTTTGTTGGAGACAAAGCAGAAGGTGTGCTAACAGGTACGTGGGACTCTCGTGAACTGAGTGGAACTTGGTGCAAAGTTCTATCAGATGTCCCTCTATGAGTAAAATTATGGGATTCATGTTGTAACACAACTGCACACTGATGGACCACACTAGGCAGAGTAGGAGAACGACATATGGGGCACCATTTAACTTCTCGGGTATATTTACTTTCACTAGGAACGTCAGGAGAGGGATTATCACTTTCTCGATAAGGGCGTTTCTGGGTTCTAAGGTGACCTTCATTTGGGGATCTTACTGTCCTATGAGACCATCCTGTGGGATGTACCTGGCTTATCTGACCACCAGTATTTTGAACTGTCAAAAGGGAATGAGTAGTTGGTGGTGAGACTTCATGAATTGCTTGATTGGAGGAGAAGTGAGACCCTGATGAAGTTGGCTCTGAATAATTTTCTACTTCATAGAGCACAGATGAATTTCTACAAGGCTCAAATGCATGACGATGTTGAGAGTGTTGGTGATGAAGGTGGTGATCTTGACGAGAGTAGTGCTGATCGGGTTCAGGTTGAGTATACAAACCGCTGCCATCATGTCTTTGTCCAGAAGAACTGGTTGTCACACCCAACCGCACCATCTTTGCATTTACCTCATCTGAAACACAAAAGCATAAATTAAGCTGGGGTATCAACTTTCTGCATAATGTTTGAATTATGAACTCTATAAGTAAATCAAGTGCATGCAATCTTGCGTATTGAAACTTTCACGTATCATAACCATTAGAAAAACTAATCTACTAAAAATATATGCCCCTCTTTAACACAGGTATTTTAAGAAGGGGTAATGAGTGGTGCAATCAAGAAGTTACTATTGAGGGAGAGGAAAGAGAGGGGTATGGGTAATAACTGCAAAAAAGGAGTGTGAGTGACTGGGAGATGTAAAAGGGAGAGCAGCATCAGATAAAGAGGAATATGTTTAGGCTGAAAATGAGGGCAGATGGGAGATGGGGTTATAGAGTATTACTATCTTCAGGGAGATCAAGAAATTCATTTTGAAGGATAACAGCAGTGTGCAGAAAACAGGAGAGCAAATGGAAGTAACAGTGAGGGGAGAAGAAGGGGAAGTAATAAGCAAAGAAGGGAAAAAAAGATGGAATGAGAATTCTACAATAACCACTGAATGTGCTAGAGAATATGGTAGCAGATGTGGGAAGGTCATGGTCAATGATTTAGTGAAACAACCGGTTGTCATAAATGTCCTGCATATGATGAAATGTGGCAAAGCAGGTGAAGCATATGATACTGTAGTTGATTTTTTCAAGAAAGAGAGTGACAGAAAATGATTGATTAATCACGATTTGCAATGCATGTATGGCTTAATGTGAGGTGCCTGAGAACAGACAGGATGCCTGTATAGTGCCATTATATCAAGACCAGGGGTACATAAATAAATGCTCACACTACAGAGGTATAAATCTTTTGAGCATACATTGCAAGTTGTATGGAAGGATGGCAAGTGAGAGAACTGTGGCATGCACCGAGGATCAGATTAGGAAGGAGCAATTTGGCTTTAGGAATGGTGTGGACCAGGTGCTTGCTTAGAAGAATTTGTATATGAAATACCTAGAAGAAGAATGAGATTTGTCTGTGGCTTTTATGAATCTGGTGAAAATATAAGAGAGGGTTGACAGAAATGCCTTGAGAAAGATGCTTCAAATATATGGTGTGGGAGGAAAGTTACTGAATGCAGTGAACAGTTCTTATCAGGAGAGTAAGGCATGTATGCAAATAGGACAGGAGGAGGGTGAATGATTCCGAGTGAAGGTAGGCCTGCATTAGTGGCCTGTGATATTTGCATGGTTGTTTAACCTGTTTATGGATGGGATGGTGAAGGACACAAGTGTGAGGGCCCTGGGAAAAGGGACACATACAGTATGCTGTTAGTGTGGGGCCCAATGTGTCAATTGCTGTTTGCAAATGACAACTCTGTTGGCAAACTTGAGAGAAATATGAAAAATGGGAAGGGGGAATGTGGTGAAAATGAAATACCTACGGACAATAAGAGGCATGAGAAGAGATGACCATGCAAGAAATGACAGAATAAGAAAGGGGTGAGGTAGTAAAAAGAGTATACAAGAGAGATGAGCAGGATGTGCTGAACTGGTCTTGACATACAAAGAGGAAGAGTAAGGAGATACTGACTAGGACATACATGTGAAAAGTGGAGGGAGCAAAGGGTAGAGAGAGAGAAAGAGACCGAGAGGGATGTGGAAAGGAGTGAAAAAGGCTTTGAGGTATTGGGATCTGAGCATATAAGAAGGTGGAAAGCATGCATGGGATGCAGCAATTTACAGCAATGTGGTATACAGGGGGTGATGTGATGTTAATGGGCTGAGCCAAGGTATATAAGGAGGTCAAGGATAACCACAGAATGGCCCATGGGGCTTAGCTGTGGGTAAGAGGCTTTGATCTCTAATTTCAGGGCATTATACATAACAGGTAGGGAGTGGATGCAAGTATATGAGGCAATTTCTTCATTTGTTCCTGGCACCATCTTCCTAACACAGAAAACAGGAAAAATGATGGAAAAAGATTTACCATAAATCAACATTACACAAGAATCTATCTTGTCTGAAAGTATCATAATTCTTATTTCATGAAATTTTAAAGAATTAACTTTCAAAATGAGGCTACTCACTGGCTTTGAAGTTCTTAAGTACTTTACACAGAGTCACGTTTACAAAGATACTACTTTACTAATATAAGCAGTCCCTAATACATTGACAAAATTTAATGGTAATGAAGTAGTTAAAAAACATTTCATCAATGCCTTGCAAAATTTTTTTATGGTTCTCATGACATGTATTGCATTCACCCAACAGTACATATATTCTCCCAAAACAATCTAATATACAGTACACAAAAGTAGAACTGTTTAACACATTCAGTCTTTGTCCAAATCCACTTTAAGAGAATATCACTATCATCACACCAAAACATAGTGTCTAGAAGCATACTTCCAAATGTTTAAAAACTTGTATCTTCTGTTCAATAGACATTATTTTCTCAATTTTTCAATACATCAAACAATTTTGCACTGTAATTAGATATGATGCCACATACTATGGCCACTGAAGAGCTCAATCAGAGAATGTTGTTCAAAGTACATGTGATAGTGCTTTTCTTTCTTTGAACGGTGATGCAGCAGAATTCCCTTTTTTCTTTAATTTTTCCTGTATATAAAAATATATATAGCATAAGAAATGAATGCCCTATGAGATGTAGTATCAGGCAGTTCCTAAGCATGCATCATAGAGGCTGTGAAGCAAGCCCTGGTTATGACAGTAAGAAGTGCCCCACAGGATGAGCTTATTGTTTCTATTCTTTCTATAATGTACACAAGCTGAAGCAGATGGCCATCAGTACTACTACATCGGCCAGCCATCATTCAATTTTCTTCCAGTATATAATGCAATGTTACCGTACAGACGGGGCAGCCACACAGGTTGGGCCAAGCACGCAGGCTAGGCCAGCCACAGTGTTGGGCCAGGCACACAAATGGGGCCAGCCACACAGTTGGGTCTAGCCACATAAGCAGGGCCAACCACATGGGTTGGGTAAACCACATACATGGGGCCTGCCAGGTAGGGTTAGCCACACAAGCATGGCCAACCACATGGAAGGGGTTAACCACACATGTGGGGCCTGCCACATAGGTGGGGACAGCAACACAGGCAGGCCCACTGACACAGATGGGGGCCAGCCACAAAGACAAGGCCAACCACAAAAGCAGGGCCAGCTACACAGGCAAGGCCAACCATATGGGAGGGACCAACCATAAAAGAGGGACCAACTACACAGGTTGAGCCTGCCACACAGGTGGGGTAAGAATGCAAAAAAATTTCAGTATAAAATCTTTCACATACTGTACACTATCAAAAAGGAAATGCATACTGTTACAATAAAAAAAAGCAATGCTAATTGTGGTAAGTGGGTGACTGGAATTGTGTAGGTTAGGCAGTGGACAGGAGGTTCAGTAGGACATGGGGCAGAGTGCTGGGTGAGGTGGTGGATGGGGCTCTGGATGGGATGGCAAAAGGTGCAATAGATGGGGTGCTCGGTGGGGCAGTGGAAAGAGTGCTGGGAGATGGATGGGGCAACGTGCAGGGTAGTGGATGAGGTGCTTGGGGGGCCGGCAGACAGGGAACTGAGTAGGGTGGAAGATGAGGCGCTAGGTGGGGCAATGGAGGGGTGCTGGGTAGGGCAGTAGACAGGGCAATGGACGGGGTACTAGATGGAGTGCTGAGTGGAGCACTGGACGATGTGTTGAGTGGGGCACTGAACAGGGTGCTGGGAGGGGCAATGGAAGGGGTGTTGTGTGTTACTGGCCAGGGCGCTGGGAAGCGTGATGGACGGAGCATGGAGTGGGGCGATGGACTGGGTCCTGGGTGGGCCACTGGAAGGGGCACTAAGTGGAGTACCAATACGAGGCACTGGAAGGGACACTGCCTAGGGCGCTGACTGGGCTTTAGGCTGGGTCGGGTGAGACGTAATTCTACCAGCCTTATCTGAAGTAAGTCTGGTGGAGGATAATGTAAGGCCACACCAACATAGGCGACGGTGGCCAACCATCCATTCTGGACGAGGGTCAGAACTGACTCATCAACCATCACCGCGTCTCTTTCGGTTTGCGATCAACTCCTCCAGTGCCATGGTCTCAGACAGACAACAGGAGGGTACACTCCACAAAGTTCCTAACTTTCCTTCACCGACGGAGGGTGAAGGGAAGTAGGGGGTGGAAAGTGTTGCACCCGTCACCAATGATCGTTCTTTCTCTTCAACACTAAGCACTTTGGCCCATCAAACAAATTAATGCCCTTTCTATGAGCCGCCATAAAACCGCACCCGCCCCCAGAAGAACGTTTGGCCTCAATTTCCAAAGGGCTCCCGCTTAACCCCTTGAGCAAGATAGGGTTACCATAGAGCACTGCAGTTCGACTCTTGGGTAGGATGGCTAGGTCTCAGACATGAACCAAGCGCAAGATCAGTGACGCGAGCACGACACTTTTAAGGGTCGTACCGTCATGCTCAAGGGGTACGTGGAGCAGTTCGTGCGAGGAACTGATCACACACACACACACACACACACACCTGGTACCGACTGTAAACAAACAGCGGCCTTGCCTGAACCGCACACATTATCTACCGTGATGAATGGCTGCGGGCCCTCCCACTCCTTCCCCCATGTCATCTTATTTTCAGTCAGAGAGAAAAACCAGCAAGAGGGAGCCAACACTCGCTTCTGAAGCTGTCCGGCCAGCGGCAAGCAAGGTTAAAATACTGGACTTGGGCGACGACACGACCCCGTCTTAGGTCGGCCATAATAACGGTCCTGCCCGGTTTAGTAACTTCCTCACACCCCGCCCAGTCCAGTGACCTTACAGTCTATCCCCAGCTGACCTTACCACGTCTAACGCAGCTGGAGCCTTACAATGTATACCCAAATGACCTTACCTAGTTTAATACCCAGTCTAACACAGATAGGACCTTAAAGACTATCCCTAGCAGACCTTACCCAATCCAATATGGCTGTGACCTTACACTCAACCTCATCTGTATTTCAGTATACCTCAGCTGTAAGCTCAGAGCAAAGTCACGTATGCAGTGTGTGGTTGTCGGTTCAATACGACACACACGGCAGCCTCGCCAAGAGAACCCTTTTACCATCATCACCATCACAACTACAGTAATTTTTCTCAGCGATTTATAAATATTTTTCTTAACTTGTGACGCTGTCAAGATGTTTACATAAAAGAGTGGCTAAGTATCTCGCTAAGGAACATTATTATGCCGTTAACTGCAGCTAACGGGGAGCGAACAGAAGCGCAAAGATTTATGAATGCCGTAAATCCCATCCACACAGCCTGTGCTCCACCCACACAAGTTGTATGGCCATCCATCCATCCAAACAGGAGGTAGCACATCTACTCACACAGGCGGCAGTACAGCCAACTACACGGACAGAACATCTACCCACACAGATAGCGAAACTTCCACCCTGTACACACACAGGAAGCAGTATATCCACCCACACAAGCTGCACATCCATCCACACAGGTAGCAGTAATATCCATTCACACAAGCTGCGCATCCATCCACACAGGCGGCAGTACATCCACACCATGAACTATGGCATATGTAGCCTTACTTAACACATGGTGCCTGTGACTCTCGACTCAGGGAGAGAGGTCTTCGCCAACAAACACGGCACGAGCCCTTAGCACGACGGGAAGATCCTTGATCAAGCACGACGGGACGACCCTTAGGCATGACAGCCTGACCTTTGACTCTCTGATCCTTATGGGTCAAAGTTAAGTCAAAGTCTCGTCGTGCTTTAGGGTCGTACCTTCGTGCTCCAAGGGTCGTCCCATCGTTCTCAAGGGGTCGTAGCGTCGTGTTCCAAAAAATAAGAACACCTTAGCTACTAAACTGGTACTAAAGACAGATGCCGACTCAAAGACCAAGATGAGCTACTTTCAACATCCGCAGACTCACTCTCTTGAGGAAGAGACATCCCCCTCCCCCCTACCTCAAGTATGTTACCATGATAATACATTCTCCTGTTTACGGAACCATCGAGGCTCACAACTGGAGCTTCTTGTATCTGTCTCTCTCTCTCTCGCTCTCTCTCCCCCCACCCAACCCTTCACCTTCCGTCCCGTCGCCAGGTTATAGACACACAAACTAACGGACGAACAAAAGACAAATGCCGCGCAACACCGCAGGTGCGTCAAGACAAGCGTATACATAACGTTCATCATGCTGCGTCACGAGGCTTGTGTGTGTGTGTGTGTGTGTGTGTGTGTGTGTGTGGTGATACGCCCTTTCATCACGGAACACTGCACTGACAGCGGACTTCTGTTGAGTATCACTATTTTCATGGGAATTCTGCTGTGTAACCCTCTATCTATGTTTATCTTCATTATCTGATAACTGCCTCTTGTTGGCACTAGTCTGTGGCACTACATTCTGCTCTGTGTGTGTGTATATATATATATATATATATATATATATATATATATATATATATATATATATATATATACACAGTATATCATACAAACCTCCAACAGCCAAGATCGAACCTGGGACCCCTGTGCAAGAGGCGGGAGTGCTAACCGCTAGGGTATGGGCCTATGTTCTATGAAGGTGCGCGTTTCTATGCACTATGTTCGTGTGTGTATATATATATATATATATATATATATATATATATATATATATATATATATATATATATCAGCAAATGATCAAACTAATAGTTGAATGATTAGCCGATGACTTACACAGAGCAGATGCGTAAAACAGGTTCATTTGACTGAGAATCAGCTAATCTTTTATCAGGTGACTGGTTGACTATGTCATGCAAACAAAGCCAGCACTTCATAGCCTTTTACACATGCCAACTAACAAATGCTTGTATCTGTCCGCATTATCATCCTTAAGACCTCTTTCAAGGGGCTCCTGTAGCCCATGGTTGCGCTACCTCCAAATGCTGGGAAACGTGGACTCCTCTCGGTTGAGAACTTCTTTTGAGGTGACGGTATAACCAATGACACAGCCCCGCCAAATACGAATTTTCATTCCCAGTGCAGGCTGAGCCCGACGAGAGAGAGAGAGAGAGAGAGAGAGAGAGAGAGAGAGAGAGAGAGAGAGAGAGAGAGAGAGAGAGAGAGAGAGAGAGAGAGTCATGGGGCTGGGGAAAACAGGCGTAAGACACGGCCACCAGGCCCGGGATACTTACTTACCCATCCCGCCCAACGAACTGGACCCAGGATTTTCACCCCGTCCCTCCTCCCTCCCTCCCACCCACCAGCAGGTGGAGCACCGCCTCCCGTCGTACCCGTTCCTCCTCCCTCCCTCCCTCCTCCAGGCCCAGACAATCAATAGTGACCTATCGCTGTCTCAACACTCGCGTCCAGTCATTCGGACGCGGGGAACAAAACGTACCCTAAAGCGCTCAACCTCCCTTCATGACACAGACCAGACGTCTAACCACACCCCAGACTCGAATGTCCCTCCCTCCAATTGTCCAAGTCTATTTCAGTTCATTCACCACTAGTGTATCACTAAAGACATCAAAACTGAACACGACTTTTCTTTTTTTTTTTCTTAACACGCGAGAAATGAGCAAATAAAGTCCTTCACTGAGATTCAACACAGCGATGAGTCTACCTAACACTGTGTCTGGTTGAGGGAGGTATTACACTGGAAGACATCCCACCTCCTTGAGGAAGGCGAAGCTTACGACTCTTGAGCACGACGGTCCGACCCTTGAGCATGACGGAACGACAATTGGACATTAACGACCCACCATAATCAATCTTACAGACTGCTAGCGGTCGGCGTTGACAGGCTGCCAATGAGGGTACCTACTGCAGACATACCGAACATGCCCTGCAGGGGGGATAATGAGTAATACATCTGCAGTAGACACACTGAGTAATGCATCTGCAGTGGATATACTGAGTAATATACCTTCAGTTAAAATACCGAGTAAAAACCTGCACAGAGTAGAACTACGGGTTATTTTCATTTACCATTTCTTGTTATCAGTGTCCAATTTTCTGCTATAAATAATACCAGACAAAGTCGGGAACAATGTTAGGTTTCTGTTTGGACGTTCTGGCGACCGATAAGATAAGCGCCATGAGAGAGCACCCGCCTGGCTTACAACCTTATCAGCTACCAACCCGCTGGCGTCTTCCTTGTACACATTCATCGCTTTGCGGATAATCATGTTCCACTGTGTTGTGACACGACGCCATGTGCCACGAGGATGGAAGAGAACGATCCGTGAGACCAGAACATCCGTACAGTCCCATGAAGACCCCGACAGTCATGGAGATCCGTGAGGTTCAGGTCAAAGACCCGGCCAACGTACCAGACGACCTTAGCCGTCCAAGACCGTGCCGCACGCCTTGCCCTGGGATCTCGTACCGTCGTGCTAATGTTCTCTGGGATCTCGGTGCCCGGGGCTCGCCGTACCACCGTGCTCTGGGATGTCGTGCCGTCGTGCTAAGAAAAAAAAAAAAGTGCAACTGCGCTCATGGGTGTTGTACGGCCACGCTCAGCGGGGGAGTCGTGCTGCCGTGTTGGTGGGGGGGTACGTATGGCTGTGCACAAAGCGGGTTATCGTCATAACAGAGGTTGGGGGGGACAATGCCTCGACCCGCACGCGGGACACACGTATCTACGTATATCATCTACTGTGGGGAGTCCCGGGCCACCACACACACACACACACACACACACACACCCTCCCTCCCATCCGAGAACGGAACGGAGACATGAGAGAACTTTCAACTAGGCTCTCTCTCTCTCTCTCTCTCTCTCTCTCTCTCTCTCTCTCTCTCTCTCTCTCTCTCTCTCTCTCTCTCAAGGGAGAACACACACACACACACACACACACACACACACAAAAGGGAATGTAAGCATGGAAACAGATGAGAGGAATCACAAGAAAAAGGCACCAGGATTAACAAACTCAACAGAGAGAGAGAGAGAGAGAGAGAGAGAGAGAGAGAGAGAGAGAGAGAGAGAGAGAGAGAGAGAGTTTACCAACTAAATCTACCAGAATTACGCGAAGTATATCACAGTATATCAAAGGCAGCAAACAACCGAGCCAAGGAGATTCGGATATCGAAAAAGTCCATTCTCGAGATAAGAGGAAAAAAGGCAACCTCACTACAGATGCCCACCTGGCTAGTACCCCCATCCCGGGCCAACCTTATCTAGTGATAATCACACCTGACCTTGAGCGTGTGAACCTCCCCCCACACAGCCATCATCCCCCCACCCCCACCCTTTGGCCCGCCTCACGAGTTGCCATGACGACCTGCATCACTTCTGTCAACTTCCTACCTCCTCCCCGCCGACCAGGATAACACACACACACACACATACAACCCAGATGTTCATTCTTCCCTCATGGCTGGTCAATAAATGGGTACCTGTTTTGACTGCTGTAGTACATAATGTTCAGATGGGGCCCCACGTATATACAATTTCCTCCTAGTACTGTACAAATACGTAATTACACACTTCTCAGAACAACCATCCTCCCAAAGAGCATTCAAATTACTCAACCTCGTACCAATTTTACACAGGTACCAGGTCTCATCACCACGTCAGGTCATCATACACATCAGAAAACACTACGCATACCAGGTCACGTTACCAGACCAGGTCGCACAACCACCTCAGGTCACAACACCACACCAAGTCAGGACGAAAGCAGCCATCATGAAGGAAAAACATCCACTACCAGACACTAGGAGACGAGGCGAAAGGCAGTTACCGTCACGACCAAGAGTGAGCAGTAAGGAAAGAAAAAGAGCATCAACCACTCTACAGAATGAAGGACGGAAGTACTACCCCCTCACAGTTGTGTCACAGCGGGCTGAGACTAAAAACAAGTGAGGTCATGGCTGCCTTGGGGAACACCACTTCTCCGTCAAGGTCGACGCTCAAGGCCCCGTCCATACCCATTTACTTCACCCTTCAATCAACATGGCCTCGACTGGGGCATACTTCTAGACTCCCTAAAAAGCATTCCACAACGTTCCCCACGTTAAACTGGTGCTCTGAGCAAGAACCCTGGGGATTACTGGTTGTAGAGGAAACTGGATCGAAGCCTCGTCTCGTGATGAGTGACAGAGAGTCGTAATGAATGGTAAATCACCAACGTGGTAACCCATTACCAGTGGGGTCCCCCAAGGGTCTGTCCTTGGGCCCTACACTCTTCATCATTTATATTAAAGATGTTGATGTTGGACTGAATAACTTGTGTCCAAATTTGCACATAACATAAACATCGGCAATGCCATATCAACTGAAGAAGATACAGCTAAGATTACAAGAGGACCTAGATACTATTCCTGAATGGTTTAGAGAATGGCAAATGCCCTCCAACGCTGATAACTGTCAACTGTTACAACAAGCAGGAAAGCTGAAAAAAAAATCGACAAATCAATGGGTCACAAGATAAAGGACAACCATTGTGTGAGGAAACTAGCAGTCATTGTCTCCAAAAATTTATAAATCCTCCCGGCATTGTAACGAAAGTGCCATAAATCCTCCCGGCATTGTAACGAAAGTGCCATAAATCCTCCCGGCATTGTAACGAAAGTGCCACAAAAGCAAATACGATGTGACAATTTATTAACAGAGACCTTACATGCAAAAGCAAGGATGTGGTATTCCCAGCGTACCTGAGTCTACTTACACCCCACCTCGAATAGGCAGTTTAGTTCTGTGCCCAACCACTAACGCAAGGCTTTTCTCAAACTGGAACTAGCAGCGCGAAGAGCAAGTAAACCTACTACTTCCTTGCGTAACAAACCATATGAGAACAGACTACGAGAAATGAATTTATTCCTCCAAAGTAAAAGGCGGCTCCGAGGCAAGTTAATAGAATGTTCTGAAATACTTAAAAGATTCAACAACGTCGCTATTGATTTAGAAAAAAAAAAAGTCGCACCAACACTACCAACATGAGAAAATGTACTAAAACTTAAGAGGTCACCGAGTTAATATGGACTTCAAGAAATATTTTCTTCACTAAAAACATTACTGACGCGTAGAACATGCTCCCACGATATGTTGTTCAATGCAACACTATTAACATCTTCAAAATCAGGCTTAATCATCACCTGTCACTCTCAGTTATTGGAAAAAATCTTTAATTCAAGCATCAAAACGTAGTGGCATATCATTCTACCTCCTCAACCATTAATCTCGCTTTGGCCATGCTGTGGTAACTTAACATCATTGCCTGACCAGCGTCAAGAAAGGATTGTTGTACCTCCCACATCAGAAGTAAAACATACGTGGTAGGTCGCAAGGCTGGAGCTTAAAGTTTATACTTACTATTGCATTAATATCAAAAACTGAAAGGGTGTATGTCGTTGGTGATGGGATACATGACATATTCACATTCGATATACATTCTAAATTTCCTATAAAAAATTTTCTTCATGGACATCAATCCTGCAAGGTATTTTTTCTAACTGGTCTCTGTACGGCATGCTGCCGGAGGGAGTGGAAGCTCAGACTGCTCTGTTATCCTTTTCCTCAATTACTTTTAAGGGGACTGTATTCTCTTTTTTTAAGTGCAGTTAAGGCCAGACCCACCTTGCTTGGACCTTGTGTATAAGTGGCCTGCGTATCTCAGTAAAATATGAACGTATCACGGCCAGACCACCTTGCTTGGACCCTGGGTCTGTGTATCTATCTATCTATCTATCTATATATATATATATATATATATATATATATATATATATAGATAGATAGATAGATAGATAGATAGATAAATCAAAGTAAGAAAAAGTCTGACTCCTAGTGGAGGAAGGCACAGTACAGAGGTGGGGTAAGGGCAGGAAGGAAACAAGCAAGCAGGGTCAAGGTGGGGGGGAGGGAGTGAGAGCGAGTCCTGTGAGGCCAGCACCTCACAACATGAGTGTTTTCAAAGAAACCCGACCCAAAAGTACGGTGTTGGAGGCCAAGATACCTGTCTGACCTTCTTCCTGCTATCACACACACACACACACACACACACACACACACACACCAGTTGAAACCATTTGGCCTCATATACACCCTCACCACTTGGCCTCACAACCTGCTCCTCAGCCACCCTCACATCCGGAGAAGAGGGTACAAGCGGGAGAGTTGGGTGGAGGGGACGGGAGACGCGATCCGTTACTACAACACTACACCACAGCGTGGTTCTTGCTCCCATGCTGGCGCTGCCTGTCAGAGAAGGAGGAGGGAGGGGGAAGTGGATGGGTGGGGAATAGGGTAGAAATGGGGGAGAGGGAGAACAGAGGGGGAGGTTGAATAAATCTAACCTGGACTTCTCTCACCCCCTCCCACCCACCTGCCCACCAGCACTTTCCACACGCAAGAGACTAAGGCCCAAGGGAACGGGACTCGCACAAAGGTCATGTATCACATAGCATCTCGTCACTTGGACCCATGAGAAGAGTGCAAAGACTTGGAACAAGCTAGTTGGATGCTGGTTAGGATATCTGGCTGAAGGGTGGGTCACAAAAGATTAGGAAAAGCTACTCTACTACCTATTGCAGACTAAAACAAAAGGGAGAGGTAGCCAAGAACCACACAACGGTGTCAATAAAGAGCAACTGGGAAGCAGAAAATACACGAGGGAAGGACCACATGCTTTCACGGAGATCATTCACGACGAGTGTACTGAACTCCTACAAGAGTCAACAACAGACAAGAGACGGATAACTGGTTTGTGTACACTTGCCCGGCCAGAGGGCTTCTCCTACACAACACGAGACAGGTGATGAAGCTAAACTTTCCCAGCTGGTCTCACAAGGCGACGATTAAGACGGATCAACAGCTATTAACCTGAGAAGAAGCAAGAGAACGAGTAACATTTCTGATCTACGTTACTAATCTCCTGAAGGAAACCCCTTCGTGCCCAAGGATACTCGCTGACGATGCCTAAACTTTGAATATGGAAGACTATGGAGTGCGATATGTTGCACTGGCCCACACAAAATACGAAGCTGGTTAACAGATAAGTTGTTAAGGTAGGAAGGGGGGGGGGGGAGACATAGCAGGGTGTGACTGACTACCGTGTTGAAGATGTCACAAAATTCAAGCTTTACGAGGGAGCGTGGAGTTCACATCACTACTGACCTGTCACTTATCAGCGGAAAACAGTCCGATAAGGGTTGTCAGGGAGGCAAACTGTATCGTAGTCCATATCACTTCTTTGTATTATGAGAGAGAGAGAGAGAGAGAGAGAGAGAGAGAGAGAGAGAGAGAGAGAGAGAGAGAGTGCAACAAGCAGTTAGAACTGCTGTAGCATCCCCTACCCCCCTATGTCTCATTGCCACCACCGCCTCCTGTTTGGGACTGCACCTGAATATTCAAACACTCGAGAATCAACATCAGTCTAAAAATCTGTATTAATACGTAAAAATCATATCCAAGGACGCAAAAATATAAGCGAAAAAGACAGTCCCCCAGTCCACATAATGACTTGTACAGCGCCAGACAAAAGATAACTAACTACAAGCTGCAATACTGCAGCTGGACAACTGTCACACCTAACTGCCGGGTGTTCAAAAACCGTGTCCATTCGATGATGAGGTTGCGCAATATACGATCATTTCAAGAAACTGTAGGGTCTACGGTACACACTACAGAGTTAGCACCATCAAAGGTTCAAAACGTCTACATTAGTAACACACAAGGTATACAAAATGGGATGAAAGGTCAAACTTACAAAACAGACAGCGTTATAAAGAACGCTAAGTTCATAGCCGCAAGGTTCAAGCACAAGTTGTGCAGTGAATATACTAAGACATGGTCATAAATGCAGGTGGTAGATTTAATATTAGGATGTAAAATAAATTGTGTAAAGTGTGAAAAGTTACAGAAAGCACTGTCAGCGTTACAACATCTGCCTGCACTTCTAGTATTAACAATGAAACGAAGTTTAACACTCACCTCTAAAAGTAACGTCTGCGTCTTGAGGATTCCCAGTTCACTACCCACCCACCAGCCTGGAACCAAGAGAAAACATTACATGAGAGAGAGACAGGTAGTAGAGCAGCTTAGCCAGTCTACCCGGAGGGAACTGGGCGACCCTGCCCTTTGCAAGCCTGCGGGGTTGGTTTGGGGAACCCACTTCTCCAAAATTAATTCTTACAAAAAGTGCATACCTTTAAGAACTTAATATATCCACTTAAATAAGAATGGAGTTAATGACTAGATTGAGTGAAAGAGAAACGGGGATAAAGGAGTGGAAGAACTTTTCATGTAAGGACCTACGACATTTCGCTCAGAGGCAGTGAATTTCCAGTATGAACCAGCATGAATGCGTTCAAGTACGAATTTGTGCCCACCCATAACATACACACACACACATTCATTAACTCGCAGTTATCTTAACTCAGGCAGCTGAGTCAACGTTCACTAAGAAAATAACGTATCAATAAACAAAAATATAATTCCACACACACACATTATATACATACATATATATATATATATATATATATATATATATATATATATAGAGAGAGAGAGAGAGAGAGAGAGAGAGAGAGAGAGAGTTACATAATAGAACATGCTACTAGGAGTGTACGAGTAAAAGCGAGGGGTGATAGAAACTGTCAGCACACTGGGGACTAGAGAGTGCACTTGCCCGACGATAATGGCAGCACGTCCAAGGAAGTGTGGTTTCACGCCTCAAGGATCACATAACTAGTTTCACACACAAAAGTATGACTAAAAAAAAACAGCTTAGCTTCTCGTCTGAAGCTAGCTGAACTGGCGACTGTTCCTCTACACCTTCAATATCAAAGCAACACACCTACACAAGAGATTGATCCTAGGAGATGAAACCTAGGTGTGTGACTCCTCAGGTTATAATCAGCCATAATACCAGTAATACAAACTGTTTGTGTGTGTGTGTGAGGGGAGGAGGGTCGTGACTCAGATCAATTAATGAAACGTAGCTACGCCCTACTTATAAGTAAGTGCTGGCCAAACCCGAGTCAGGGTGCGAGGGTGGGAGGCAGCAGGCACCACGAAAACAAACTGTGCTTACCGCCGCATGAACATGGGTTCGGTTCTTAGCCAAGCACTACTGTTTACCCTCAACCAAGCGGTGACTCGTGTTACAGGTCGATGCCGGCTATACGTACATAGCAACACAAGCCTTACAGCACCACCACGGTCAACAAAGCCCGTCTTAGTGCACTGATCAACCGGTGCACCCTATCATGCATGACAAGTCGGGTTTTCACTCAAGAGTTCTGCTGGTGTAGCTACAGTTGATACTAATGTTGCTTTTCTAAAGATAATAGAATAATCTATATTTGAAGATATACGCTACGTCCTGTTCCATGCCCTAAGTTAACTACTGTCAAGCTATACAAACCTTTAATATTTAGAACGTTGAACGTTGGCCACTCAAAGCCTGGCTCAGATGCCACATATTCATTTATTAGACCAAGTCCCCTATTCCTTGCCATCATTAATTAGTACCACATATGTTTTACCGTAAAATGACTTTAAACGTTATTACGAGAATGAGACGTCATCATTCTAAAATATCTATGAAAAAAGTCTCTGGATGACGAAGATAAACACGTATATCAATGCTCGCACTACTCGGTCATTACACGTCAACATTTTATATGACAATAATCATGCGTCCAAGAGCTTCCTGTAAACACCTCAGGATACCGTAGGATAAAATTATGCAATGAAAAACTGTGCATCCTAGCCTTGAAAAGTTGTTTTATGTTGTGCATTTTCCGCAGGCACTTCCATCATTATGCGGATATTATATGACGGAGAGGAGTTCTGCATGTTGATGAGTAACGGACGCATGACTGATAACATATAACACATGAGGTGAAACATAGGCAAACAGTATATCAAAACAGTTTGACGGCCGATAAAATTAAATGACATGACACTGGTAGAGGATGACAAATACACTAGTAACTAACTCGATATATGACGCATGTGATGAGGCCCACTTGTATACTAGAGCTCCCTCACCACGTCGTGAGCGCTATGAAAATGGTTAGAAAAACAGCATCAGAGCAACTTTACAGTACAGTAAAGGTTGCAGCATTTGTGTGGGGGGGAAAATGACACGTCACCAGCAGGTGTACATTAAACTGGCCAGGTGCTGGCCACGGTGCGGGATTGAGGGAGGTAAGGGTGCGTCGCCATGTGCTGGAGCAATCACACGTTCCCAGTTGCCGAGGTAGGTCAGGACCACAGCCTACATCAAATCCAAGAAGTTAACGATCTACGTGTACCTTAAACTTTATGTCCTCATAAATGCTGAGGTACGGCATGCCTACGCTGAGTTTTAATTATTCCAGAGTGGGTTCCAGCAACTTTAAGAGACATTAATTATACAAACAACTTTCATATGTGCTAAATATAACCGAAAACTTCTTCATTGTTCTACATTTTCTCTGTTCTCAAAATGTGAGCGGTCACCCACCTTCCTAGGCATTTGCGTGATTACTAATATTAGTGTAGAGGCATACTTCCATGTTCATGACTAAGTAGCAGTAACAGGACAGCATATCATACTGGTTAAAATATATAGTATAAGAGTAACATAGTACTCTTACAAGACCCAAACTTGGCTGAAGCAAGAGTAACTCTTTTCATCCTCTATAAATAGTACATACATACAACTGCACTATATCCAAAACAAACTAATAAAAATTCCAAAACTTCTAAAAACAATACCATGATACACTTAAGCCACTAATACAGATGATCTACAGGCAGAAACCCAAACATATTCAAACATGAGGTAAACAATATATTGCAGCCAAACACCACCCCAGTCATCCCTGCCATCCCCTCACAAACCACTCACCTCCATTTGAAAGAAAAGAGATGCATGTACAGTTTAATCACCAATACAAATAAATACCCCCCCCCACTCATGAACCAAATAAAGTAAAACCAAATTAATTTATATGAACATCACCACACAAACACTATTCTCAACACACTCCTCCCAAGATACATAATTTCAATTCCATATTGCCAACAGACACATCTGTCAGGCTAATACACCTCAGACCTAACCAGTACCCATCATTGCCAGGACTGTACATAATACATGTCCTACACAGAACCCTCATGTCATCATCCAACTTATCTTTGGGGCTAAATGAGTGTCATGGGATTCCCATGGGACTACAAAAATAACAACTCATTATAAAATTCTGTCTAATCAACATATTATAAATCATAAAACAGTAAACTTATCACACTTAATGTGTAACAGTAGTAACACATTATAACAAACTTTATTACTAAATATATTGTGCTGTGATGATATAAGTGAATCATTTTCTTGAGCAAAATTATGAAGTTTAACACAATGTAATACAGCTACTGTAGTGTAACACAAAAGAACATCAAGTAACATTTGCCATTTATACATAATTAAATCTAGGACGGAGATATAACCTAGGAACTTTCACAATACAGCAGTTAAACAATAAAAGAAACCAAGCCTCTCTACTACTGGTACAATATTCAAAATCATTGGAATGATTCTAAAAAAAATTATTGCTTATGATCCTGCATAGATTAATATAATGTAAATCAAAAAGTGGGGTTCTTATAAATTCTTCGGAATATCTGACAAACAGACAAAACAATACAAGACCTAAGCTCACTCCCAGAGGAGAGGTAACTTTTCTTTTTGGTATTCTGGCCTGCTTTTCAGATTCTTGCACAAATTAACACAAATACTTGAAAATTAATTAAAAAAAAAATAAAGTACAAAAAATGATAATGATGGATGGAAAAAAGAGAAATAAAGCCAGTTGCCCTCCTCAAATAAGCACGTTCTTTTCAAAATCACTGGTATATTCCAAATAGCTATGAAATACTCTTTAAGATCGATTTTCCACTCTCTCTAAAACTCCTATCATTACCTTTGAACTAAGGGTCAACAGAGGATTCTGCTTGTGATCCCAAATTTTTGAAACACCCTGCATTACATACCAATCCCAACTTGGAGTAGATTTTAGATAAAACAATGTGAATATACTACAGATCTTTTGAAATACAATAAAAAAATGCCAAATAATCACCTGGTTGAAATCTGCAGACAAGCAAAGAAAAACGAACCAAATTTACAAAAATTAAACACCGAATTAAAATGTAATCACAATATGATACTGAACGTAGAAAACAGAGACAAATCTTTAATAAGATCCCATAACATAAGACATACAAACTCATGTGGCAGAAGCTATAGCAAATAAGAAATTCAATCTCAAAAAATGCTAACACTACTAACTCGAGGACTTTATAAGGTTTTCATGATTGTAGGGTGCAGACATTTTAAATACAGCCAACTCAACTTGAAACAGTCTAAACAAAACTGGCAGAGAATAGCTGCTTACCTACTTTGACACTAACTAGGTCTCACTGGGCTGCAACAATTCAAGTTCTCAGCTGCTTACCTTGCTGACTTAATTTATCATTTCTTTTTCTTTCATATCTGACTGCCATTTCCCACATCAGCAAGGTAGTGCCAGAAACAGACAAAGAAAGGACACATCTGCTCACATCCACTCTCAAGCTGTCACGTATAATGCACCAAACTCACAGCTCCCTATCCACATTCAGGCCCCATAAATCTTTCCATGGTTTACCCCAGACATTTCACATACCCTGACTCAGGCCACTGACAGCACGTTGTCTCCAGTACACCACATCGTTCCAATACACTCTATCCCATGCATGCCTTTCCCTCTCCAGCATGTTTAGGCCCCGGTCACTCAAAATGTTTTTCACTCCATCCCTCCATCTCCAATTTGGGCTCCCAGTTCTCCTTGTTCCCTCCACTTCTGGCACATATTCTCTTTGTCAATCTTTCCTCACTCATTTTCTCCACATGTCCAAACCATTTCAGCACACCTACTCTCTCAACCACACTCTTTTTATTACCTAACATCTCTCCTCCTCTTCCATTATTTACTTGATCAAGCCATCTCACCATATATTGTCCTTAAACATTTCAATTCAACACATTATTTTCATTTACATGCTTATGGATTATTTCATCTAAGATCACAAACTAACAATACCCATATATATACTGTATTTCCAAACTGTTCATCAGTATGAGGTATTTAAAAGGGGATAAAGATGTCAATGATCTTTGTTCTGGCATCTTGCACTTTCTTCACCCCCCAAATAATAAAGCTTAGAGCCAATTAATATTTTTCCATCTGTAAGCCACTGTGTTTTCACATTATGTCTATGTTTTAAGACATATAATAAAAGCATCAATGATAGATTGCCTCTTCTATAATGTTTCCAGTATTTCATAGTCAAAAAAACTTAGTTTTAGGGGTTAAAGTATCTTAATATTTTTTCTATTTATAAGCTATGATCTTTTCTAAGACAAACAAGCTTATACAGCAGTGTGTCCCATTAATTCTTATGTTTTACTATATGGATGCAAACAATGGATAGAGCTCTTTCTGGCTTAGCAGTATCTCGGGCTTTATGCAATGTTAGCATACAGCAATATCCCAATAAGAAAAAAATAAAAGGTTTCTAATAATGTCATTAGTCGTCTTACTTCCCTTATCTTAAAGTTCTAAATAGCATGCATGAGATCTTTTTAATGAAAAAGAATTAAGAGCCCTCTTTTATGTTCCTCAAAGGTCATTGCACTTTGACTTTTAAAGCATCTTTTTCATGTCCAAATAATTCCACTTTTCCTCTGCATTCAATGGTAAGACTTTATGTTAAAAATAATCATCCCGTACATCTTCAAATTCTTTTACTTTTATTTCATGGCATATTATTTGATTATGCACACCATAACCATCAACATTGTATCTTTTCATATTTGATTGCTGTTTCCTGCATCAGCAAGGTAGCACTGGGAACACACAAAGCCCACCCACATTTGCTCATATCCATTCTTTAGCTGCAATATACTGAAACTACATCCACAACCAGGCCCCACAGACTTTTCCATGGCTTCCCCCAGCTGCTTCACGTGCCACAGTTCAGTCCAATGACAGTATGTTGGCCCCTGTATACCAGATAATGCTTATCTAGTATAATCATAATACAGTACATTAAATCTTAAAATTATTCTCATCATTCACAATCTATCCTTCCTTAATCTACTTATCAAAAAAAAATGCCAGCATATAACAAATCTGATTAAGCCCTTGAACAAAACAGTATGTGTTACAGGACTTCACCTGCTTGTGGTTACACCACAAGTAAAAATTCACCTTTGGTGAAGCTGTATTATCCACCGTCTGTTGATAAAACAGGGTACAGTCTCGTGAAAAACTTCCCACTCCAAAGGGGTCCACCTCATGTCTGCTATTGAATGCAGTGAAGCCTTGGGCTGCAGGAGCCCCTGGAAAAGGGTCTTGGTATAACACCAGCACCCTGTCAGAAAGTGATCTCAAGGTAAACATAAATACATGAATAGATAAAAAGAACTATATGACCCTTGTTCATAATGGTAAAACCTATGGGTATGATTACATAACCTGTGACATGACCAATAAGGGTTAGGTTAAAGGTCAGGCTATCATATCTAAGGGGCACACCATTGCCCTCAAGGGATATAACGATGTGCTCAAGATATAACATCACACTCAATGGTTAAACAATCAGGAGTCTAACAATATAAAATCTAATTATAGCAAATTGCTAACAGTCACTGAATATGTAACTAACTATTCATCTAGCAGAATAACATTAATCATATCAGACTGGATGATAGTGGCACTATATTTGCTCAGCTTCATCATCATCCAGAATGAAGCTATCAAGATCAGCTGGTCATATACAGTATCCATTTTCTAATATACACTGCCAGCAAGTGTTGACACACACTATCATATCATGTAACAGCTAATGATGCTGATCCAGTGTTGCTAACACTGATGAAAAGTCAAATGAAAAAAAAGCAACAGGTTATTTTCTGAAATTACTAACTTTGCTTGTTAGCAGTAAGATGCACAAGAATCATGAAAATGACAAGAGACACCATGACATTAATTCCACTAAAATTTGGGAAGGGTGAGAAAGTAGTACATATTGATAATTATGATGTGGTGCACTCCAGCATAACACTTCAATTTCTGAAAGAATAAATCTTACGTGCAAAACTATGATGTGATCTGTACTCTCTGACTTCTGGAACATCAAGTTTTGTCTCTTAAGAGCATGAGAAATATTAAGAGATCAATTTATGTTTGGCTTGGTTTGAAGTACCAAAACAGTTTAAGATGCATCTGCTTGCTATTATATCCTGTCCAGTAATGCATCACATTAGCTCTGGCACACTAACAGCAGTGAAAATTGAATCATCTTTTTTTGCAATGATAACATAGTCTTTAGAGAATAGAATAAGGGTAAATAAGGCATTAATGGTAAGAGCTATGAACATAACGGAGGCTTTCAGGTAAATATGCAAAACTAGCAAGAAAACAAAACCTAAAAAAAATCTCATCTACCTTTACCTAGCAGCCAAGATTTACCTTAATTTTAAATATTCTAATCAAAATATACCAAAATCAAAATATACCAGATACACCCATGAAGCATGACGCCAACTGTCCGTAAATGTATAAAAATAGATGAGAAAGCAAGAGGCTATATAGTTTGCCAGCCAGCTTCCCAAAACGAAGCCATTCCATGCCGTAACCAACAGCAGATCACATAATGTTTACATATTTCTACTAGAAATCCAGCCCTTTAAGAAAGTTGGATGAAGCTTTTATACACTCTGTTGACTTTTTTTTAATTGCTTACATTTGTTAACCAACCCCATATTTTCCCTGATCTTCAAAACCCTCACCACTATTGTTTTCTTTAATACATAAGAATAATAAATACTGTTCAGCCACTCTTATTCTATTAATCTAAACACTATACTACCACTGCAAAACAAAATTCAATGTCCCAAGCAAATGTAAAGGCACAGTTAAACTAATAATCAACCCTGACTTATATCACATTTCTCTTCTTGCGGCACACTGTTTACAGAATACCATAAATACTGGTAATAAACAATTATTGCTCCATAAGTATTCACTGATTCCAAAAATTCTCTCACATATGCTATAAGTGATGTTATTTCAGTGCTGATGATCTCACAGCAGATTATATCTGGGTATGGCAAGTGTACACACAATGAAATAGGTAAATAATATGTACCATTACTCATTTAACATATAAGAGCATATCTAAAGTATAAACATAAATAAGTGACTTCTTACTATAACAAATGCTGCAGGTCTTCTTGTTATATGTGGCTTGTTGACAAGAATATTCTATAATTGCACATCACCAACTTCTTACTTTGTACTTCCTGTAACATGCATCTTGACACCCATAACTAATTATCAAATAATCTCTAGCTCCTTCAATCAATGTTATTAGTAGTTTCTTGTCACAGTCAGTAATCACATATCACACGTTTTTCACTATATAAATGCCAGTGTGATTCTTTATATGTGTAGGATTTTGACAATTGTTATCAATACTTACACTATTGTCACAGAAACAGAGGCAGTGGCAAAAATATTTCTCTTGCATATTATAAATTACTGTTCAAACTACAGTTCTATTAACGTATTGTGACTGTGGAATAAAGCACTTTTGTATCCTGCCGTAGGACAACTAAAACAACTAACATATACTATTGTAGATAGCAGTAAGTAGGACACCAGACAGACACTGCTTTCACTACTCAATTCCTTCTTGAACACTGGCCAACCCCCCACTGCCAACACAACATACATAATGAACGTAAAGATACAATAGTATAAACACTAAATTTGATATAATTTTCAACTTGGGTGTAATAATATTTACAATTAGCACAATTTCTAACCCAGGCCTCAGAATGATGTCGTTTCATTCATTACACTGGCTTACGTCGTGAGTCCTATACGCTACATACGTAAAGCAGCTGTAATATCTAAAGACATATAGCTAGTTAATAATAAATCATGACAACATTGCCTCAAAACTGGAATCTGTTTCTTGCTTTACCCTGATTCAGCCTTGAAGCTCCCACAGGCCTCCCATTTTACCTTTCATATGGTGAAGCTGACACCCTGGGTCAAGGTAATACTATACAACCTACACTTCAATAAATCAATGATACACTAACCTAAGATTGCCTTAGGCGAACGTTCGACGGCAAAAGATTATGGGAGTTAATCCCATGGAAAAGATACAAATACAACCTTGGTAAGTCTAGCCCAATACACATTCGTACCTAGCTGGCAACTGGCGAGGACTGGCCAATGACGCGGATTCGAGTCCCGAACGAACCAGCTGAAGCTTAGGGTACAAAAACAGAATGGCGGCGCCACGTCGCAACTGCATTTAATTTAGTTCTATTAATATTTCTAGTTACTGCATAAAATATAATTCTTGAACAAGATTCTGTAAACATAGGACCACTAACTATGAAGATAAGAGGTAACAAAATAGTGTTAGAATAGAAAGATTTCAAATTTTCAGTATAACCTCCTCTGTATCATTTAATTTAATGAGCAATTTTGTAGTGAATATCGCATACTATAATAGAAACAGTCCGATTTTTCAGTATGTTAATGAAGACGAAGAGGCCGGTTACAACTATTCAAGCAAAACTTCTGTGAAGATCAATAACATTTTGAGAGAAAATGCTAATTTTCAAATACAAGGTCTTCACAATCAGCCATTTCATTATTCATGCATTTCATAAAATGACAAAAAACTCATCTCACATTCTCGTGGTTTGAAACATAATCATTCAGAATACAATATACCGGCAGACCCCCTCTCGCTTGCTGCGTATAGATGAATGAACTAAGGCTCTTTGATATCAAATCCACATTAGGATTATGATTCTGAGATGATATAATGAGACGTACCGTATATTGCATTTTCATGCGTTTTTGGTACTCTCCATTTAGATATCCAACAAGAAATTTGTTTAGGGTATATATGTATTTATTTTTAGCATGAGAATCATACGATGCGTTGATGGCGTATCTTCTATATTTAGGCAGCTGCGTAAGCCTTCCATGAAAATTTGTGAAAGAGATGTAGAGCTATCCCTACAGGATCCAGGTGTGGCCTGGACCTCCACACAACGGGCGGCCCAGACCCACACTTCCAGGTGTGTAGGCGCGAAACCCTTTCACAAGGATTCGATCCCTAGGAAAGCAATTTCTCCGTAGTGCACATATCACAAGGATCCAGTTAAAAGAAAAAAAAAAAAAGATTGCTTAATAGATTAAATATTTTTCCCTTGCTTCTTTCGTATCATGGCATATTCTCTAGTTTCTTGACTTGTACACACACACACACACACACACACACACACACACAAACACACACACATAGTTTTCATGGTGAACTGGGTACCGTCGTGACCATGATTCACACATGGGCCACGGGGGTTCGAATCCTGGGCCCAGCAGTCGGCCCACAGCTGGTTAGTAAATGGGTATACATGCCTGTGTGTGTGTGTGTGTGTGTGTGTGTGTGCAAAAGAGTGAAGGCATGATACTTATTATACAGTGTTAAGAGACAGGGCAACACGAGCAAAACACTCTCCCTGTTACACACGGAGTAAACACATTCACAAACACTAGTGTGTATGTGTGTATATATATATATATATATATATATATATATATATATATATATATATATATATATATATATATTTGTACTACAATCACATTGGCGTTTCTGACTGTAACGCATTAATGGGCCGCCCAGGGTCGAGCGCATTAGATCAAATACTGGTTGCAGCAGTCGATCCACAGTCAACCCAACTCTTCATCCACCTTTAAGAAGTTGGTCGATAAAATGGATACCTAGCTCAGGTAGGGTAAACTCATATATAGTGTTAATAAGATAGATTAGAGATTCGGTTGCCCGTGCCGTCTCAGACATCTAAAAAGAAAAATCACTCGTCAGTTCATACGGCTGATGACCACTTTAGGTTTAGTTTCATGATGACGGAAGTGATCATGACACCATGACAAGATAACCATGCATGACACCATTCTGGCTGCCAGTCTGTGACCCCGTCTGTGATGACGTCACGTACATAAAATCAGTATATGTACCAGAGAAGAATTGGTAAAATCAAAGGACCTTTCGATGAATGAAGATAACCCAAGTGAACGTAAGAAATCATTGGAGTTTTACTTATGGTTTGGAATCCTGTCTAAAATAGGCAATGATTTGTATGAATCATATCATCAGCCACCTATCATACATCTAAGGCTAAAACATAAAACCTACAAAAATCTGAATAGTCCATTCAAATTTAACTATATTTGTTAATCAAGAAAAGAATAACCTTTTGAAATATCCAACTACAGTTCATGAAAATTATGATGAATATCTGTCACGGAGAGATCCTTGTAAAGGAGTTCCATAGGGAGTGAGATAAACCATTGTAGTAACCCATGAAAAGAATCATTTTCTCTGTAACTGTGACAGCTCCTGGGCAGAGCAGGATTCGAGGTTCACACCACTCCCACCTCGGCTTCGAAGCCTCACTACTTCCCCCCCTTACTTTACCCTCCGTTCAAGGCATGGATACGACATTTAAGCTATAGAAGATTGCTGGTGGTAATTTCCTTACTGCTAGTATCTGGATGTAGAATTTTTTCAAAGCGAATGTTAGGTTTATATTTATGAAGAAAACAGTATTATCGGTGTCTATATACTATATGTCAATTAGAGATTCTGTAATGAATGTACTACTCTAAGTATATAATGGTGCGATGAATACTCATTTTGTACAAAATTAACAGTAAAGAATGTTTTTATAGTAATTTTAATATAAATTGAAATATAGAAAATAAATACATACGTAGAATTCTTTCCTGATTTTTTATAACATATATATACTTAGTGTAATCACCCTGAGAAATTTGTTTACCTCCACCTTAATGCTACATTATCAATATATACTGACCTATATAAGATTATTGATATAATCAAACATTCATATAACACTCAATACAAGTAAGAGTATTCTAATTTTATTCTACAGAAGTTCTCAATTGTGTAAACGAGTTATCTTATTTTTCTTTAGTTGGCGATACAATTACGATCGCTATCATAGAAAACTTGTCGAATCACGAACACAAGTCCATCAAACGTGACCTATTAAAAGCTACAAGCCCCATTTTCTCCAATCATTAACGAATACAGATTAACATAGATGTCTTTCCATTAGTTATAGAAATATGAACTTTTATCATAGATACAGTTGTTGCAAAACACAGCTTGTCCGTAGGAGTAACTTTGTAATGAAAATACAGGTCTCTTACAGTGAAGGTTTCCTATTAGTCAGAATTATAGATGTAAATGTTAGTTATGTATTTGCTTATATCTATGAGAATTGCTAATATGATTTACCTCTCTCTCTCTCTCTCTCTCTCTCTCTCTCTATATATATATATATATATATATATATATATATATATATATATATATATATATATATATATATATATATATGTATATATAAGTGGACTGTAAACTCGAAGTGGAATGTTTCGAAAATTGCTCCCTTGGTGATAACGTCTGAAGGTCGATTATACATATCCATGAGATATTACCAGAGTGTCGGGCCGAGGCACATTCAACCCTTTGGGGAAATTCCTACTGTTGTGAATACACATCAGTCGAATGTTTTACTATAACATAAATGATATTTGCAATGCAATGATTAAAAAAGGCTCTGCAATAAACTTAACCGAGTGAGATATATAGTAAACGGAAAGGGTGTGGGAGTTTCCAAATGTCAAGGTTGAATGTGAGGTTAGGAAGCACTCCTGTCATCGAAATTATTACCGAGAGCAAGTTGAAATTCTCAAAACGTATTACCTGTTTAGCCGGTATGCTAACAGCGTAAAACTGTCAATATTTACGAGATGAAATGTTCGAGTTTACGTATACCCAGGATTCCAGGCTATTGTACTCTTAGTATACTCATGAAGTATATCCACATATCAATAAACAAAGTCTTTGAGAGTTTCAAATATAACCTGTAAGATATCCCAACTTAAAAAAATTCTTCTGTTACCATCCAGAGCAATGAATAGTACCTGTCTGATGCATAAATAAAAAGAATTTAATCCTAGGATGCCTTGGCACGGATCCAGACTTAATGACTTTGTTGTTAACCTCTTGACTTAGCGAGACAGTAATAGCGCATCGCCTCAATGGCCTTTAAGTTACTGACATTTAATGTATTCGACATCATAGTTAGTGTAGCGACTACGTGTTCTGTTTTTGTTTGTGTGGAAAAACTGCTCATTCGCAACATGCGTTTACTTCTGCAAGACTTTTTTTTTCCATAATACATGACGTTCTTGATTCATTGTTCAGTGTTTCCCCACTAAAGAGCAAAGGTCACGTAAGACATCCTGAAATCCGGTAGGTGATTCATTATATTCATCTGTGGGTGGAGGCCGCAAACTGGGCGAGTTTCGTGTGTTGCGTAGAAAAAGGCAGTAGCTGCTAATGTATATATCTATTCACATGTGTATTTTTTTGTATATGTACCTTATACATATCTATACAAGACATAAGTACGTATGAATGTAAGACTGCAACTACCTTCCGTACGGATATGTAAGAAATGAAACAGTAGAAAGCTTATATACATATGTATACAAAACATAAATACGTATGAATGTAAGTCTATAATTACCTTACGTACAGATATGTAAGAAATGAAAGCAGTAGAAAACTAGGCTCGGCAGCTTGTTCAGAATATCAGGCGAAACATTTATAAAAGAGTGGAGACATGTGAACATATAGTTACTGAGTTAAGTGCTAACAATCTGTTTAGGTGGTGTAGCCAGACAAAAATGATAGACAAAAGTTTTGAAAATCTCTGTATTTGATTCCTTTAGCACAACGTCACGACCCTTGAACACGACGGCACGACCCTTGAGCACGAAGGAACGATCCTTGAGTACGAAGGTAGGACTCCACATATGTTGGCCTGCCCTATAGACCTACTCCTGCAGGGTCAAGTTGAAGGCCAGACTATTATGCACCATGGTCATTATTCAAGGATCGTACTGTTGTCCTTAAGGACCATATCGTTGTGTTCTCACTGTTGAAAAACGGCAATAAAGGATGGAGTGGACCAAGACACAAAGGATGAACAGATTCGATAAATTGCTGAGATACTGGCGCCCCTGACGACGACTTTAATGAATAACCGTTCATCTTAAACAATATTCAAGTGAATAAGTATGAACAACGTCCTGAGGTAGAATGTAATGTTTACTTCACCATAAGAGACGTATACTGATACACAGCCTCGGTGACGAGGCCAAAGCAGCAGAACCGGAAGAAAGATACATCTGTGTGTTGAAAAGTAAGAATTTCGCTTCCCCGGCCACCCCCTAGACAGCCAATCAGCTCTTAAAAGTGAAGTTTGGAGGTTGGGGATTGGTGAACACATCCCGCCTCTCAGGTAGCACGGCACCATTTGATAAAGTTGCTGTGGTTCTTAGGATACACTGGGTCACTGAAATAAAAACCTTGTGAGGGCGTTTGGCGCCGGGTTTCTGGTCCGGATTGGACAAAGGGGTTGCTAAGGGTCGAGATCCCTATATTATTGTGGTTTCCCAGTATTTCCAGGTCAGCGTGGGACTGGGATGGTGGGGGTCAGAGGGAGAAGTGTGGTCAGGTGTTGAAGTGTGGGTCAGGGGTGGAAGTGTGGGTGCTAGTGATGAAAGCGTGAGCCAAGCGTGGAAGTATAAGCCAGGTGCGGAAGTGTGGGCTACGATGTGGAAGGACATGTGTGGCGCCGCACCAACAAACCTGTCTCTCTCTTCTGAGCAAGAACAGTAGTCCCGTCTAAGCAGGTCAAGAGCTGCAGGGGTCAGGAGAGTTGGGAGAGATAAGGTCAACTGGTAAGAAAGAAAGTGCCGATTTCAGGAGTCATTCACAGACAGACGGTGGGTCTTCCTTGTCTATTCTGGCTGGAGCGTGATATAGCACACACACACACACACACACACACACACAGCACAATGGTACCAACCTTGGGTTTAATGCTCTGGCTTTTTGACCCAACGGTCCTGACCCTCAAGGGGTCAGGTGAAAGGCCAGGTCATCATTCCACCGTCCTCTGGGAGTTATGATAACGAATGAACACGTTAAGCATGTATGAAACCAGATGGAAGGCGTTGGTGGAAGACGTGTGTAATGGTCAACAAAAGACGCTTGAGGTCAAGGCGACCGAAGATGTTTCCTAAATTTCTCGGCAAAAAGTTCTGTGCAGCGGTTTCAGTGTTTAATCATCTTAGCTGGAAAGACATACTGAATGTCACAATTACTCAAGGACCTCGAGGAGGTTAAGAGATTCTTTTTCAAGATTCTGAACGATCAAACGAAGAATAGACCCAAGAAGAGATAATAGTTACTGCACTTGTCTCATTGCAACCGACATGACGGGCACAAAGCATGCCCGAAACCAAAGCCATATCGGCTGAATAGCTCCGACTTTTGATCATTTTTTTTTCTAAGTGAAATGAGATTCAGAAAAAGGCATGACGGGGGAAGAATCCCACAGCGTCACTGAACGAAGAGACGAGAATAACGGGGTATTGATGGGCGGGTAATGAGTCCTGTGGGAACAAGACGTCGGTAAAGGATACACGGAGCTTGTACATCGCTGGGTCATTGTTACTAACACCGCAAAAGAATGTGCATAACAATGCAATGTATTTGCAGAGATAATATATTACGTAAGAGTATGACTGTCCGGTTGAGAGAGAGAGAGAGAGAGAGAGACTACAGGAGCGAAATTTCTAGTGGTGGTTTGCTTGCGCTTACCACGCGACTGTGATATTTCAAATATCTTTTCAGTGAGGTTTACGGACAAGAGTGTTGTTGAGAAAACAAAGAGGATAAAAACGAAGAATCTGAGAAGTGGAAATGGAAGATAATATCAAAGAGAGGTGCACAATATATTCAAAATGTTCTCAATGAAACAATACGAAAAAAATAGTGTTAGTAATGAGCCTAGCTGAAAAAGCCAATACAGCAGTGAAAGACTTTATTCGCACTGCAAAAATAAGGAAAGAATTATGAAGAACTCTGAAAAAGTTATCTGAGATTGGGAACATATTACAGTATTGCCAGGTATGCAGAACTATGGGGAAAAAATACATGTTTTGGAGAAGATATTATAACTGTAGTGCGAGCTAAAAAGGTCAGGATAGCTATGGCTAGGCAGAACAGGTAGACGAAGATCCCTGAAGTTCATAATGCATGAGAAGAGATGGTAACACCGAGTGGAATGAAGTTAAGTAGGCGAGTAAGCAAGTGTGGTGACGATATCCTACTAAGCAATGTTGATGTAGCGCAAGCGCTGCTTAGCACTGACGTTAGTGTGAACAGCGAGAATTGGTGCTGAGCTTGAAGTTGTGTCGGAAGCCTTACCGTTTTGACATATGAATTAAGGATACCTGTGGATGGCCTATGTGAATGTGGTCTGTGTTGATGTATATAGAGACCATCCGGAAAACTCTTGAACAAGACATCCGGAAAACTCTTGAACAAGCCTATATAAGCCTAGCCAATGACCTTGTACTCCCGAGGCTCAAGTCCAGCACCTCAATAGTTCAGGATCGTGTGCTATTTACAAGGACATTTTTCCCGTTCTTCATCCTACCGAGAGGTCTGGGGTGAAATTTCGCTCCCCTTCCCTCCCAGCGTTATTTTGTGTTACACTAAGTTAGATAAGATTAGATTTGTACGTTAACCTAACAGCCTGGGGCAAAAAATTAAAGGTATGGGTAAGGTTTGGGGGTCGAATCTTCACATGATCTCTAGTGAAGTACTGGCCAGAGCCAGAAACAAGTTCGTACCCGATAGCATGACCCGGAACACCACTTCAAGGACGCTAGGTATGCTTCAGAAATTATTCGTGGGGGAACTCGATCAGTCAGCGTCCGGAATTTCGATAGCTCGAAACTTAGCCTGATCTTGCCGCTAGAAAATGCCGACAAACTACCACGAAAAAGGGGAAAAATGTCCCTGTAAATAGCACACGATCCTGAATTTGTGTGTGTGTGTGTGTGTGAGAGAGAGAGAGAGAGAGAGAGAGAGAGAGAGAGAGAGAGAGAGAGAGAGATAAGGTTGTTATTAGCCTTTCATACAAACATATGACAGGGAATTATTGCCAGTCATTCACGTTATCATCATCATCATAATCTTGAGTCGCAGATATCCTATCACGGTTGAAGATAACGTATGACCTTTGTTCTCACCCTTCTAAGTATGACATGACAGTCGCATACCATGTAAAATACACAGAAAGCGTGTGTGTGTGTGTGTGGGGGGGGGGGGGGGGGGAGACACGCTAAAATCTTCCTACTGGTCGTAACTGATGGTACAACACTGTACTTACAACATTGTCGTCCATGATATAATGTTTCGACCTATATCAAGGTTTTAAAACAAATCTTTGATTCTGAAGAAGAATAAAGACAGAGAATGCAGGTAGAGAAAAATATAATACAAAAATAATGCAAATAATTCTTAAACGCTTCCTCAGGCCGACGAGTAACGATTAATAATGAAGCTATTTTGTATTTTAGATATGTAATCCTAAAACTAAATTACAAGCCATACAGTATTTAAACCGTATGATCTTGTTCAGCAAGAAAAATTGGATTTACATGGAAGTTTTAAAGCATACCAATTTTTCGAAAAATATGACCAATTTAGAGGACTTTAAGCAACCCTGTTATTCGAAGAAAATTGACAGAAAAGTAATTCAATAGTACTCGGAATTTTCCATGTCAAAATAACCTTGTAGAAAAAAAAAACTAGTATTGGAACTCCCTCAAAGGGGTGGCCACGACAACAGAGTCCCCACAACTAATGAATTCCCATGTTGCTTCTTAACCTTTAGTGCCTCCTCCCTAACAGGCCACGGGCAGAGGGCAAGTCTAGCTGCAGTGTTCGCAAAGAGGCAATTACCTGATGTTCCTAATTACTTCTATCTCATGCGTCTACCCACTACTTCTACATTAAGTAAAGAATATTACATACTACTTCCTTTCGCCAACAGATACCGAATAAACATCAAGAGAATAATCATGATATATTCCAAATACATAAAGATTTCAAATATTACTTACAGGCTGTAATGCCACTAAAACAACGTTTCGAACCTAGAATCTTACTCAGTATGAAAAATATGACTTACACTGAAGTTCTAACGCTAATCTATATCCCATGAGAAAAAATGACAAAAAAATCCGGTTTTAAATACTTCAGAGCATTTTTTTCTTTTTTCAGGCCAAGAAACCTTTCCCAAGAAGTGGAATACATCGAAATAAAACGATGCTGTGGAACTCTCTCTACCTTCTTATGTCTTTCCCAGTAATTATGACCTGGCACATTTGCACATTTCCAGGACAGGTCTTTCTCTTCCTCCAAAATTGGTAAATAATTTCCTTTGTCTTTTCCCGTTTCACAATTCTCTCTGTATTTCACTTAAGACCCGGCCTTGATGTGGGCTTCTGTCGTGACTGGAGTCTTCAACATAAAAATCTAGTGTACCCGCTTCTTTGGCCGACAAATAGCAAACAAGCAAAAATATAATCATAATAGTTCATTGACGTATTTCATAATTTCAAGTGTTCGTAAGACATTCCTACAAATTTCGTTTTCAGACGCTTTTAAATTCTCTTATCTGCTGATCTTTGACTCTTCGCTCCTCAGGGCAAGACAGTTTCAAGAACTTGAAAACAATGGTTTGGATTTACTTTGTCACTGGTTGATAATATTTTTCTTTTGTTCATGCTAAATGTGAATCATTTTAAATATAACGCGCCACGAGCGAAATAAACCAGTATAGAATACGAGTGAAAACGGTACAAGAGAAGGTTATATGAAGGAAGGACCGTTATATGGCACAAACCGAAGAAGTGGTCTGAGACTGACGGGCTGAAACTGCCCCGACACAGGGGGCTGGTTCTTTCTTTGCAACCGGCGACGAGAGCATTCAATTCTGGTTTTCCTATCATTGCGACAAGTTAGGTTAGATAAGGCTACAGCTTCGATATGATTAAATCTGTATTGCAAGGACAGTTTCAGCATTACCTTAAAGATAATGTATTCCCAATATGATATGGATTCATTATAAAAAAAAAAAAAACGGTATGAGTTTGAGTTAGAATAGTCTGTGAGCACAATACATGGGGTTTCGACCAGGGGACGCGCTGCGCTTACCACACAGATATATTTGAGCCTCACACCCCTCCGGTCCACCTTGATCTTTCTCAACGACGCAGTTATCCTTCCTCTGAGAGTTTTATCTAAGATCCCCTCACGTTTAGGACTCTGAGGAAATGGGTCCAATAAGATAACATCAAAACAGTTTAGTACATACCCGTATATTCAAAGTTGTTGTGATTACGACAGCCCGCTTACCTTGTCAACATACTGAAAGTTGAGGCAGACCTTAATTCTCAAGGGCAAGTCCCACCACTCGAAAACAGACAGGAGACTTTTCAGAGACACAAAGGCTAAGTGTGGTTTGTTTAACTGGTGTTCCTTGGTCGGCCAGTTTTGCCTGTCATCACTGTTTCTTTTTTGCGTGTGTTTGGGTTTTGGTTTGGTTCCTACAGATTTTTCACGGTCGGGTTGTATATGTTACCGGACTCCCCCACCTGGTTGTGATTACACCGTGAGCGAGAAGTAACCTTTGGTAAGACTAAATCACTGTCAGGAGACTGGGAAAAAAATACTTAACGGACATTCTCACCCCAGAAATCATTGTCACTCTCCTGCTTCAGAGTACAGTGCACTCTTGAAGCTGAGTTCCACAAAAGGGGTCCTGGAGTTGTATTATAACATAACAATTACATGGACGATTAGCTTTCATATATATATATATATATATATATATATATATATATATATATATATATATATATATATATATATATATATACGAATAAAGTGTATATGAACGCGCACCTTGCACAAGGGGTCCCAGGTTCGATCCTGGCTGTTGGAGCTTTGTATGTTATATATATATATCGAAAAATGTCATCAAATCTATCAAAAGCCGTGGAATATATATATATATATATATAAAAGCTCACATGGCCTTTATCGCTAACCTGGCATTATTTTTTCCCTTTTTTCTTATCCCCTTTTGTCAAAACTAGGATCACTGGGTGTAACAGATAAGGTCAGAACTCTATGTACTTCACAGAAAATTATCATCAGCATTGCGGTTGCAGTTCGGTTGCGAGACAATGATACCCATAAACAAATGATGAGTGTATTTGATGAAAGTTCTACTTGTCTTAACAGCAACCATCTGGGATTTGGGTGGGATCGCCGGACACGAATTTGATAAAAAAAAAAAAAAAGGGGTTATTTAAGATTTATCCGGACCATTTCGTTTCAAAATGTCACAGAGATTTCGTTCGGTGTATGTACTGAGTACCACTCAACTTTGCATGATATGTCCGGTTTACATCAATCCATAAGTTTCAGAGATTTGAGTATAAAATTAACGGAGGGATTGTACAGGATTGGTCGACGTCAACATAGTTGTTAAAAAAGGGACCACCTAACTTTGGTCCATAGTTAGCAGAACAGTTTTAGAAGGGATTGTAATGTGAAAAGTTAACGGCCTAGGATGCCAAGCGATGGCTGCTCATACGGCCTTTTTTCTAGGCTAGCAATTCGTTTAACCTAAAGAACCTTGGTGTCCGGACACGAACAATCAATGCCGTATTTTTTTTATTGTCGTTGTTGCCCTTGAAGGCTGCAGACAAGACCAAAAATTCTTGAGGTTTTAAAGCTTAAAAGGATAGGTGAAACTGAAGGGTTTTAAAGGAGATACAAAACTTTTTTGTAAGGTGACGTATATAAGTGATGAGAAACGTGATGTGTAACGTTTCAGAGGGAAGGGTAAGAAGAGTGTGAAAATAGGTAGAAAAAAAAAATGATAATAAATGGGTGAATGGTGCATACAGGGAATTGTTAAGGCTACCCCAGAGGCTATCGAGATGGAAAGTAAGACAACAATGCACACTCGGCGAGTAAGATGATTCCTGGCATCGCCTCAACACTCTTAATTCAGGAAGGGGTGGCTGCAGTCAACAGCCTACTATTTACGGTAACTAGTAAAGAATTGTACCTCATTTTCTGGAATGTGTAACAGACACATATATATATATATATAAAAAAATAAAAAATATCCCAGTGATCAGTTGTCGTCGATACCTATTGAATCCACCAACCTCCTTGGTGTCCCACTGGGCAACTATCCAAATATACTATGAACACCCGTCTAACAAGTTGACTCCGTGCCGCTCCTCCTACCATCCTATGCTTGCGTCCTTGTCATTTTTTTTCTCTCTCTCTCCGCGTAAATCATCCGCTTTACTTCCTGGTAAGGATTCTGCTGATGTTCCATATGGAGGATAACTGCTTAGCATGCTGCGGTGAATGGCGGTAATAATTCCCCGTCTCCCTCAGCTTTCAAGAGAATTTATTACTTGCCATATGCGGAAGCTTTTCGTTAACATTCTGGAACGCCCATACATTGTGGAACGGGTATTTAGAATTAACTTAACGTGAAAATACATAGACATGAGTTCCCTGTGCATCCATATCGGGGAAAATCACATTTTTTTCGCTAAACATGTTTAAGTGATGAATTGATATATTGCCGAGCGCCGTAAACGATATTTCTTTTATACAATGCATCGCCCCTCTTCGTTGAGTTACATAGGCTTCCATCTTTCAAATAGGCTGTTTTTTTTCCCCCGTGGAGGTCACTCAATAGGAATTCCATCATGATCATTTGATGTTTATTCCCTGAGGAGGTCACTCAATAAAATTGATATCAATATGATGTTTATTCCCCTCTCTCCCCAGGAGACTCTCAATACAGTACGTAGTGCCCAAGGGCGTACCGAAGGCGGTACCCGAAGGTCAGGGGGGGAAAAAAATACCACTAATGGAGGTCCAGTTGTATCCCTACTTTGAGGGTCATTGTGGAGACCCCATTCGGGACCAGCACGAAATCATACACCATTAACTGGACTTTGGATTATGGATTATAATAATTCACTTATGTATATCTATTTTGATTCCTTGAGTCACTGACATGGTAAAGAAACATGATGCAGCATTTGAAACATTTCATAAAACAGTTATTCTTGCTACATCCATTTTGATTCTGATTTTCCCCTCAAGTTTTTGAAGGAAATATGTCTATACTGAGTGAAACCAGTATCCCAATATTTAAGTCAAATCTACTTCTAATATATATATATATATATATATATATATATATATATATATATATATATATATATCCTTCAGAGGGGTCCCGGGAACTCTCGCTGCCTTGAAATATGTTAACCCTACTACACCGTTTCTGGAGGGCAATCTGTGAGAGACCTCTGGGTGTATTCTGGTAATTCACATCCCAAGTGACAAGCAAAAATTCGCCAACCGCATGATTCAGACGTCTCGTGCAAATGCTTGCAAAATGACGTTTACATGTGTCTTAGGAAAAAATTAATGGTGTTCATTATATGACTATATAAGCCGTTCGTAATATCTTACACCAAAGAACTCGCATTACCGAACTTCCAAAGACGCGAGTGCCCAACTGCCCCTACAACACGGTGACGTCATCACCCCGCGCTCATGGTGCTCACACACATTGCTTAACTGACCGATATGGGATTAGAACAGCTTCCTGAAATCAACCCGAAACATTATCAAAACGTCGCTGATTCTTTCATGCAATGCACCTTGAGCCCAGCTCGAACCTTGCGTCGGTCCGCGCCCGCGGTGGTGGTAAGACAAAGTCCAGCTACCGGGGTTGCGGGGGTTTCAGGCTACCCATAAAGGCAAGGTGCCAGCGACATCAGCCTTGGGAAGGCAGACGATACTCTTCCTAGGAAATGTCACTGCTATGATGGCTTCCGGGTCCTGCTCCGAGGATCCTACCCTGACTTGAAGATTATGTAACACATATTTGGAGAAACGTATTTGTAGATAATGCAAACAAACAAATTTGCATATGTGCACCTCGAAGAAGGGTCCCTCTCACAAGCTTACGGTGTGCTTGGTTACGCACCTTTACAGAGCATAGTAAGGAACTGTTGAAGATGGAAGTACGATGAAAGCGCTAAAGCTTTGTATATATATATATATATATATATATATATATATATATATATATATATATATATATATATATACATATATATATATATATTGCAAGAAGTCACAGGTCATAATGGTGCATGTGATCCAGTATTTGCATAAAACCACAGGATAATGAAGCACGTTAAGTGCACTTTCGCGTAATGATCGGTAAAACTTGTTTACCAATGGCGGGCGTCTTATAGCTACGTCTCTTCCCTGTATATCAACTGACTGATCTACGTCTTCTATCTCTTTCTTGTATCTCCCCTGACGATGTGATCATCACACGAAAGTGGTTAGCAAAAGAGAGTAGTTTGGATGAGAGAAATCTACTGCTATTGCGAAGAATTAACTGCCGCGCACGTTGAGGTGGGGTTGTACCGGGAGGATCTCTGTTTCATTGTGTTGGGAGTTGAGTGTTTGCAGCTGCAGGCAGCCAGTGATTGTTCTGATTGCTATCAAATCTGTATGCTGTTTTTATGTCGATATTTTGCGACTGGGAGTTAACGTCGTATGTATACATCGTATGCGATCCTTAAAATTAATGGTGTTTTGTCCAGCGAAAGTAAATGTCTCGACAATGTGACTGGAAAGTACATGCAAAGAGGACTTCTTTGGAGAAGTCGGCCAACACCCATCCCAGGTGTTCATCCTCCCCTTGGGTATGGTCGACAAATGGGTACCTGCTTCGGCTGGTGTATGTGTGTGTGTGTGTGTGCATACATAGGGGTAAAGACAATATCGAAAAATACAAAGTAAAGAGACGGGACTACATTAGAGTAGGTATCTCCGTTAAACTTAAACGAATAAAAGAGTAATCACACACACACACACACACACACACAAGGTAGATGATCAGGTCTAGCGAATTTAAAATTCCTATCCACAAAGCACAAACTGGCAACACTCACACACACACACACACACACACTCGCTTTTCCATTATGCAAAATGACAATCACCAGCTTCCGGAGTGTAATGGTTAGCGTTACCGACTGAATTCAATGAATGCACGGGCCCGCCCCTGTTCAACTAAATTGTTCATTGCTTTTTCGGGCCCGGTCGATAAATTGGGATATATATATATATATATATATATATATATATATATATATATATATATATATATATATATATATATATATATATATATATATATAAATATATATATATATATATATATATATATATATATATATATATATATATATATATATATATATATATATATATATATATATACAGAGCGGTTAGTTGCCTGTACCGTTTCAATTACCAAGAAAAAAATATTACACACTATATATATATATATATAGCGAGAGGAAGACCCATTTTACCTTATGAAATTGCCCAGTCATCATAGCATTGTTCCTACGATGAGTGTCAGGTTTGGGCGGCTCTCTCGAAGGTGAACCACACTACTCCGTTTTCATTCGCTTAGCTCTAGGTTCAGGCTGGAAGTACACTGGAAGTTCTTAATTCTACGACTTTACCCTTATATCATCTCTCTGTTCTGCATTCAATTCCGACGTTTGATGGACTGTTCTATCTTTTACGCTATGACCAATCCGTCTAATCCTAATAATGAAAACGAAAGAAGTACCCACGAACTTTATATTCTTTTCTAACATTCATCATTATGAATACAACAAGATCTCCACACATGCACATTTCACCATAAACAGGAAATAAGGTTATAATGAGAACTTGCAACTGTCCATATTTACATCTGCCTTGACCACTTTTTCATCTAGTGAAAGAATCACTGTTGACTTCACTGTGCTTCATTTGTTTCGTAGTGCTCACCTTAAAGGATATACATACCCTCAGTATTCTACCTTTATTACACTTAAGACTGCTTCACGCTTTAATCTCGTACGCTAAACTTTTTACCTGCTCACTATTCTAACCACAATCTTACATGAATACATGGAATGGTGTATACGAGGTAACTGGCAACTCGAGCTGAGCATCATATAAATACCGCGTCTCGCGAAAATCTTTCAGAACGTTCTTTAACCACACGTTGCAGAATGAAGGTGTGTCTGGCTTTGATCCTGCTGGCTTCTGCTGCAGCTACATCGGCAGCTGATCTGAAAGTCCAATCGTGCGGTGAGTCCAAGTTAACGTTTTGAGAATAACCTACATACAACCACAAGACCCTTTTAAAAATGGGGCTGCTGATGCATCAAGGATACACTCCACGCAGGAGCAGGGATATATGATGGCCTCCTTTGGAGCGAAGTTCCTGGGCGAGTTTGTACTCCTTTCCGTTCAGTGACTATGACAAAGCCTCGCTAGTGACTTTTCGCTCGCGGTATAATCCCTTATATACGGAGTCCGATAATATATATATATATATATATATATATATATATATATATATATATATATATATATATATATATATATATATTCTCCCCTATCCCTGAGGATAGAGGAGAAATGATACTTCCCACGTATTCTCCGCGTGTCGTATGCGACTAAAGGGGGCGGGAGCGGGGGCTGAAAACCCCCTCCCCATCCTTGTCTTTAAATTTCTAAAAGGGGAAACGGAAGGAGTCAGGTGGGAAGTGCTCATCCTTCTCGAAGGCTCAGACTGGGGTATCTGAATGTGTGTGGATGTAACCAAGATGAGAAGAAAGGAGAGATAGGTAGTATTTTGAGGAAAGAAACCTGGATGTTCTGGCTCTGAGTGAAACGAAGCTCAAGGGAAGAGAGGAAGGGTGGTTTAGGAAAGTCTTTGAAGTAAAATCAGGGGTTGGTGAGAGGAGAAGAGCTAAGGAGTAGCAATACTCCTGAAGCAGGAGTTGTGGGAGTATGTGATAGAGTGTAATTCTAGATTGATTTGGGTAAAACTGAAAGTGGATGGAGAGAGATTGGTGATTACTGGTGCCTATGCACCTGATCATGAGAAGAAAGATCATGAGAGGCAAATGTTTTGGCAAGAGTTGAGTGAGTGTATTAGCAGCTTTGATGTACAAGACCGGATTATAGTGATGGGTGATTTAAATGCGAAGGTGAGTAATGTGGCAATTGAAGGTGTAATTGGTATACATGGGGGGTTCAGTTTTGAGTGGAAATGGGAAGAGCGTGTAGATTTGTGTGCTGAAAAAAGACTGGTGATTGGGAATAACTGGTATAAAAAGAGAGATATACATAAGTATACGTACGTGAGTAGGAGAGATGGTCAAAAGGCATTATTGGACTACGTGTTAATTGATAGGCGTGTAAAAGAGAGACTTTTGGGTGTTAATGTGATGAGAGGGGGCAGCTGGAAGGATGTATGATCACTATCTCGTGGAGGCGGTGAAGATTTGTAGAGGCTTTCAGAAAAGAAGAGAGAATGATGAGAAGAAGAGAGTGGTGAGAGTAAAAGAACTTGGAAAGGAAACTTGTACAAGGAAGTACCAGGAGAGATTGAGTGTAGAATGGCAAAAGGTGAAGGCAATTGACGTGAGGGGAGTGGGTGAAGAATGGGATGTATTTAGGGAAAGAGTGATGGCTTGCGAAAAAGATGCATGTGGTATGAGAAAGATGGGAGGTGGGCAGATTAGAAAGGGTAGTGAGTGGTGGGATGAAGAAGTAAGATTGTTAGTGAAAGAGAAAAGAGAGGCGTCTGGACGATATTTGCAGGAAAGTAATGCGAATACAGTCTCGTCGAAGAATTCATTACAGAGGAGACCATGTCCCTGCGACTGGAAGTAGTGCAGTCTTTGAGCTGCAAGAGCCTTAGGAAGCTTGTCTTGTGTAACGCCAGTATCTATAGATAATAGACAGAGGTCCAGGTGCAATTAAAAATCAAAGTAAACACGAAGTAAAGATATGATGAACATTATACAAGCTTAAGAGGCGGGGCAACGCTAGCGTAACACTCTCCCGTAACACATAAATAGTAATCATAATACACAACCATGACTGCACAGGTATACCGATGGTGCCACTGTAATGGAATAGGCTAATAATCACCATTCACGCATCTGGATCCGTGAAATGCATGCCTTGATGGAATACAATATTTAGCCGGAGTTTGGTGGCTTTCACGTCCCAGTCGCCACCAAATGGCAAACAGTAATACGTGCTGAATAAAAATCTTCCGGTAGTTCATGGCGCAATTGTGCAGTGTTACCAATTCTTTGTTTACGGTTTTCCTCGCGACGTTGGCCCATCGCCCGTCATGAGGTGAAATGCACAAGTACGGAGTCACAAACTAGACAGGGATAAAGTATTATTATAATACAATATCTCTGCTGATCCTGTTGAATGTAACACCGATATGTTTGTGTTTTTTATGGTTCCGGAAAAGTAATGGAGCTCGCCTTCAGCCAGATGACGTAATATTGCTCCGTACGTGGCCAGCTAATAAATGAAATAGAAGGGTCTTAAGCCCCTCACTTGGATAGCTAATTATATATATATATATATATATATATATATATATATATATATATATATATATATATACATATATATATATATATATATATATACACGTTCCTATATTTTGAGAAAATATGGAAATATGGGCCTTCGAAAGAATAGCAGGCTCCTCAATGTGCAGCTACTACCAAATTTCTAACGCGTGAGGTTATCACTGTGCTGTACCAAGGGCAGCTGCTTGTCCAGAGATTGACATTAAAGACATCATATTTCCCCATATTATCACCCTCGCTAACGATCACAACCATAACTATCTTATGGATACTCCTGCAATGTTGATGCAGTGAAGGACGTAATCGCTACGTCTGGCTTGAGGTATTTACACAATAATGTCTACAAAACCACAAAGGGCATTCCCATCCTGCGTTCACAAGGTGGCAGGAGCCACCGGTTGTGATTCTAAGTCGCATCCAGCATCAGTTGTGTGGTCTACGTGATAGAATACTCTAGGATGAGCGTGTTGTGTTGATATGCAAGAGATGTGGTGGCTGGCCGGTGTGCTGACGGAGGGCGGAGAGGGGGGGAGGAGTGTGGTGGAGGTATACATTCCAAAGGCTCCGTGTACAGTGATGTCTCGGCTCGCAAGGCTACTGTGAGGATGGTGCGGGTTACATGCCAGTACACCACCGTATATCATAAGATGAATCCACACTAAAACTTATTCACTATGATGAGAGGGGCTACTACCTGTGTTGTAGTATGGATCAGGAGGCCCTGGGATTAAATAATTACCCCCACCCCTCTGGGAGTGTAGGGGGTCTTTTCTCATTATCAGGGACCTCCCCAAGCTATCGGGCCCTAGGGCCATTGGCTTCTGGAACATTCAGCCTATCTCACATCCTGAAAGATTACTATGATATCACAACTCAAAGAATATAAGAAAATGGCAACCATTACTGAGAGATTTTTTGTGGTTCGAAAGGGTGAAACCCAGTATTCTTCGCCTCCGGTTAGCAACACCCATAAGGTCAAGAGGTGTTCTTGCAAAGGTCAAGACGCCACCACATTGCTCATTTGATATGCGCTGTGACAGCTTTAGGGTCTAACTCACAGACTTTCGGACCCCCTGACTCTCCAAGGACCAACACAAAATTTCGAAGTTATTTTTGTTGTTTCTATTAATTTACATTTTAGAGGTCTGAAAAGTTGGCAGTGTTCGTCAGAACATCAACATGATGTTCTCCCTCTCTTGTGCTTGGTTAACAGTCATATGCATGATGAAAACGCGTAATGAGGGCGTAATTATTATAGTAATTTTGTCATTCTTTTTTCTTCCTGGCGCTTTGTCTCTTGCAGGTGAAGGGTGACCGCGCTCTTCCTGTTAGTCAACAGAATCATCGGTGTAAGGCTGGTATGTCTGTGGGCTCTGTTGTGTCTTGTCTGGTCCAATGCATCTCTGTTAGGGGTCACGCGGGATGCATTTTTTCCTTCGATACCTGTCAAACCTGACTTATGTTAGACGTCTTCCCTGCTAGTTTTCTCAACTCTTGTCGATCTCCACTTCAGATTCTAACGGTGTTGGCTTTTGTTATTCTGGATTACGGATCTGCAGGTTCGTGACAGCTTTTAGTTCATTTCCCTGCCTCTAAACCAGTTTTGTTCCAGTTTATAACATTCAGCCATAATCATCGTAATTTTTTTGCCCTCTCCTTGCAAACACTGCATCCATTTCTACTATTCTAGTTTGGAGCGGCAGACTCCAGTTTTACTATGTAGATATTCGCCATTTCTATGTCTGATAGACCCTAATCATTCTTGAGATTTATGATCCATCTTGTTAAGTTTTCGCCTTTGGTCTATTTAGATAGGCCTCAATACTGTTCTATGAGCCTTGGTCTGAGTTGCTTCTTCCAAACTTGCCTAATTGACGAGAGATCGGCAAAAACCCTCCGTTGCGTCCACCTACCCCACTGCTTATATGCACACTTGTAGTAAGTTTTAAGAAATTTTCAGTGGTGGGGCAACATAAGGTAAAAAGGGGCTCATCCCCCCCCCCCCCCCCCACAAAAAAAGAGCCCAATTTACACTACAGTCAGTGTGCATATTTTCCTTTCAGTGGTGGGTGAAGCCGTAGAGAACGCTAAGGTAAATGCTCCACCACTTGATAAGGTTTATCCTCCCATTCGACTAATGATTACTTCAAACCGACATAAACAAGCAATTCAGATTCATAAACGGGCCGAAATTCCGTGGTAATCAAATGGTGCTATGAATTGCAAAATGAAGGTGAGCACACACAGAAGT
The DNA here is from genome assembly GCF_036320965.1 of Panulirus ornatus. NCBI lineage: Eukaryota > Metazoa > Arthropoda > Malacostraca > Decapoda > Palinuridae > Panulirus > Panulirus ornatus. The sequence continues at coordinate 63,567,983 of NC_092242.1, forward strand.
TGACAAGTGGTCAAAATCTGGACACGACAACATCCCTGGCGAACTATGACAACTGACCAGGCAAGATTCCCTGAAGACGATCGTATAAGGTATATAAGGATGATTAACTACAGTCATTACAGGGTTATACAAAGTTCCTATTGACGTTGATTCACAAGACTCTTCTCCTATGATCTTAATCATTTGATTCAGACATCTAAGAAAATGATCAAACAAACCCCATGTTTGACATATACAGAACACTACAAATCTGCTACTATATTGATTTGTTGACTTCAAATATTCATTAATTTCAAAATGATTTTTCACTACCACTTTTAGTGACAAATTACATAGCTTTCTAATATCGACTTTGGCAACTTTCACGCCATGGAAAGTTTAAGTACTAAAGAAATATGATCTACTATGTGCGCTGTACTCATCAATTTAGCAAGATGAAAAAAAAAATGCGTGCAAACATTATCAATAAGTCTTGATTACATGAAAGTGATCAGAGAAAAATGCAAAATTTTTGTTCTCTAGTTGAAAGGAAGAGAAGTATTTGGCATCTCTGCTTATCCCCAATCTTGGGGAGGGGCATTCCCTGGTCGATATTAGGTATTCCGTATTAATCCCACCACTCACATTCCCATGAGAACAAATTACGAATTTTCACTACAGGACTCATTCTTTTTTTTTTTTTTAATAACATACCTTTCATGAACGTAGAATAAAGATATACTTTATTTTCCCTTCGGTAAAAGTTTTCAAATCCAGAATTGAGCTTAAAGTACTCAAATCCTAGCCGAACATATAAGAAGCATTCTTTGTTATATATAGCGCATGTTCACTTTATTTCCGAGAACGCAATAGGGAAGGTCTAGAGTTGTTCTGTCTGGCAACTCAACCAGTGGATGATCTCACCACATTTACCGGGTTGGCGACCAGTTCACCGCTACACGCTCAACGATGAGGTACCTTGTGCTTTTGCTGGCCATCAGTGCTGTGGTTTATGGCGGCAGTAAAGTTAGGAACTGCGGTAAGTTCAGTCTATTCAATAGCTTTCTGTCGTTTGTCTTTTTGTAACGAAAAAATCGGCATATGATCACCAAGTAATCATTTTGCTTTTTTCACAGACAATCGCTGATGTGAAAGATGACATTGTTTGTATAGATGTGAGTACAAAATGGGCATATGAGCAAATTGTGGCTATAACGACCTACAGACCAGGCACAGGTGACTTGGTGTTAAGGCTTGAGTGCAAAGAATTGTGTGAGGATCTGTGACTTTTTGTTAAGAGTCTGAAAAGAATAGTGTGAGAATCTGTTGTAGCTGTACAGTATGGGGAGAGTTCTACATAATGGGGTCTCATTTTAGTCCATCTGTGCGTCCTCTTTTGTCAGCACACCTATAGACGGAAAATTAATTTTCCTCCATGATACCTATCATAACTTAAGCCGATGTTGCTTTGGAAACTGAGAATTGCATGTATCGTCTTTGGCACTATAGGTGTTGAATTTGGGAAAGCCCATTTCTGGCTTCTCCGTCAGAAGACTTGGATTCCCGCGGAGGTTATGCTTAGCTGATCATGCCGCTGACACCGAGGGGTTTGGTTTACGCTGTCAGGAGCCAGCCACATCCGGTGTGGCAAGGGTTGCGGGTCACACGTGTTAGGTCAGCGTATCTGTTATCTTGGTGGGCTGGTTGTGCATCGCTCTTGATGCGGGATTTTACCTCCAGAGTTTTTGCCAAGATGACATTAGTGTAACAGCGAGGGATAATTAGACTCCGGGCTTCATCCAGTATATTCAGTGAGAAAAAATTTAACTTACAGTACGTGTATCGGTCGACATAAACTGGTTGTACCAGCAACTGGCGATTCAGAGGGAGCAACATAATGTTTGCTTCCAAACTAAATCTTGGTGTATCCATGCATGGACTACGTTCTGTTCCATGAGGGCATATTACATGTAGTCACCGTGAATATCCACAGCATTGCAATGACGAACTTAGTCGATGAGCGAGTCCCGTATACTCTTGCCCTCGAGAGACCGTGATGAAAGTATTGGAGGCATCGGTTCAGGCAGAGTGAATACCCTCGAGCGACCTACAAAAGCTTGTGGGTGTAGTGGGTCTGTTGGACAGACAGTCTTGCGTTTACTTCAACCTAAGATCGTCTTTGTAATCTTGGGTTTATCGGATAGGAATATCTGAGTACGTGGAATTTCCCTGCAAACCCAGCCATTAACTGAACCTGATTCAGGTCTTTGGGTTAGTTGACTTGGATGGTGAAGGACTGGTCTGAGGGAGGTGGAATATATTTTGAGGTACTCTGAAGGTGAAAGATCGGACGGTTACCGGGAGACAACGTTATAGGAAATGAGTTCGGGTTTTTTTTTTTTTTTTTGTCTTAGTAACCTGATCTGGGAAGCGAGTTGTAAATTAAGACCGCACATTTTCCTCGGTTAGTTTGCTGTATCCCCATATTTATAGAACTGTTCACTGTCCACGTCACTGATGTGTTAGAAAACTTATAGGTTGAGGTCTGGTCACCCATCATTCCCTTTAAGGTAGACTTAATATAAAAGCTCCTACCCTTTCCCTGTAATTCCTGTTTTTTTTTTGTTTTTTTTGTCGCCCTCCTCTGAACCTTCTCTATTACCTCTTTGTATTGAGTACTAATGTTTAAGTGATAATGGCGTATCAGTCTTGAAATCCTAGTCTCGAAGCTTAGATCCGGGTGTGTCAAGCTGGCTTGGATACACGTTGTTATATTCTAAACATGAGACAATTAGCATGTAAATCTAATACCGCAGAAGCATGTTTGTTTGAGGGTTTTTAAGAGGGTCTAGTGTCGGGGGCATAGGGCGCAGTCTGTGACTTGTGATGGTCAGTCAGCAAACGTGAGGGTGAGCGAGCTTGAAAAAACGAGCAATTATTTTAAGTCAGAGGACAGTCTCTCAGTGAGTCTCGAACAGGTCTCTATTGGGGCTAACGTTCCTCTTCCAGCTCTACGGCGTGAAAGATATTCTATTACATCCTACGAACATTGCGTGTTCACGACGGCATGTTTTTGTTTTCAGTGGAACTCGCTGGGATGCCGTTAACTTGGTGGAAATCAAACTTAAAGTTGTTTTGAAAGAAACCTGTCAAAAAGTAACAATAGTGGAACACTAATATAGTCATCCATCCTCTTGCATGCTATCTCCACATACCTGAGCTCTTTAAAAAAAAATTGTTCTACATTACTCTATCGACATAGTCAGCTACAAGTTCATCAGTCATGCGTTCATCATTCATCATAATCATCAATACACACTGTAATGCACTTTTAAGATCACCGAGACATTCATCCATCTGCATGATCGGTCATCTGTACTCTTGATGTGGATGTCACATGACGAGGGGGTGGTGGGGGGTGAAGTTGAGGACAGGATGTGGGTGTAGGTTGTCGCAAGCGGCGTCCTCTGTTGGGGTAACAGGGACACACACACACACACGGACTGTTGGCGCAGTTCACGCTAGCGCGGTCCCTCGTCTCCTCTGACTCCTCGCTCAAGTGTTGTCTAGCATCGTTACTCATGCTGGTCTTATTCAACCCTGACCCAATGCATCATCCACGCTGCTGCTTAGTCACTCGTGAACAAACCGCTCTCGTAATCAGGCAAATAGGAAAGGGCGCTTGAAAGTGAAATGGTTCTCCGAATTAGGTGGCATTTATTTTCATGTTTCCCATGGAGGCACCTTTCTTGGTATTTAGTTACCACACTGCATGTTCACCGTCACCTTTGTGAAGTGGACTATATATATATATATATATATATATATATATATATATATATATAGAGAGAGAGAGAGAGAGAGAGAGAGAGAGAGGTGGGGGGAGGGGGTGTTTCGTGCAGCAACACCCTTGAGCGCTGATGTCTGTCATGTCTTTATTTTCCACTGAAACTGACAAGGCATTTTTATGTTTTCTTGGTATCTCGCGCTAGTTTAGTAAGTCCACGAACAGCATTTCACGACCAGTCCAATAGTAAGAGGTGTGTTTTGCTGATTCGTGTACGTATGAATTTGTTTCCGGAAAATGACATACACGTAAATACAATTAATTGCTTCACTTGATATGGACAGGGTTCTTTCAAACATGTTCTGCGACGTAAGAAGTCGATCTTTTCAACGCTTAAGAGCAACCTATATTCAGATCGAGATAACCATAAATAGTTATTGTATATATATAGTTACGAACCTGCGTGTTCGTTGTGTCTGTGTTGTAGAAAGTTGTATGTTATAGGTAAGCCGCGTGGAATCCGCGGCCGCTCCCACCACGCCCCCTGGGATTTCGCACCCCCACGCCTAATGGTCATTAAGGCCGCGCCTGTCCCATCTGCCTGATAATTATTCCTCTGGTAGCGTTGTCAAGTGACCCGGGGTCATCCACGTGGTCATGCCTGGGAAAGGTCACCCCCCACTCCGTCCTCATTGTGTCAAGAGATGCAGGGCTGGTCCTTTTCTTAAACAGGCTGAAACAGCCTTGGTTAGAATATAAACAGTAAAATCACAAATCGTATGTAAATGAATTATGGAGAGCAGTAGTAGACGTTAGTTTATTTCGTGTGTGACCGCAAAACGGAGGAATTGGGGGAGTGAGTGAGTGTGTACTGGTAGGGAGTGGGGTGGTAAGTGTACTGGTAGGTGGATTAGTGTGTGGTGGTGCACAGGGAGATGGATGAGTGTATAGTGGTAGGCAGGGAAGTGGGTGGATGAATGTGTCGGGATAGGGAGGGAGGTGGTGATTGTGTAGGGGTAAGCATGGGGTAGGCGAGTGTGTAGGCGTATACTGGGAAACGAGCGAGTGTGTAGTGGCAGGAGGGAGGTGGTTAAGTATGTAGGGGTTTGTAGGGGTAGTCAGGAATGTGGGTGAATTTGCATGGGTTAGGCAAGGCGGTGGATAATTAGTGGTAGGCATGAATGTGCGTTAGTGTGCAGTGGTAAGAAGTTAGGTGGTTAAGTGTACACAAGTCGGCAAGGAGATGGGTGAGTGAATGGGGGTGTTGTGCACTGGACCTGATGATAGTCATTCGAGGGTTACGTAACGCTCACACAGCTGCCATGTGACCATGTACAGACTTCATTCCCCCTCTCCCCCCCACCCTCTCAATAACCACATGGCGCTTCCATGCTGACAAGGAAGGTGTCCTTGTAACTGCGCAATGTACCTACGTAACTGTAGAATGAACCTTAGTAACACAGCTTAGTATATAGTAAATCCGGAGAATTGGCTGAGTGTGCCTTTTAACAAGTTTAACGCCGTAATACTCTGGAAGGCGCTGCGTCATATGCATCTTATCGCGTCGTAACAGGGAGGACTTCCCCGCCTTTTGAAATGCAATTTTTGCTCTTCCTCTAAAACTCTGTAAATTTCCTCCTCATTTTCACAATCAAGCTTTGTAGTAGCTAGTCTTGTACTGCATTTACGGTGTGGCTCCGGTGAGGACTTTGTCCGTGACTAGTAATATTTTTCCCTTCATATGTCCATTACTCATAATGTATATTTACACATCTATAAAATGTTCACAGTGCTCATAGGGTGAAGTGGGCGACTGAGTACGTTTGTCTTGATTTTGAGGTATAAATTTGTATTTACCAGCGTTTATGCATGTCAAATCAGTCGTTTGTTGCAAGCGGATGGAGGAGTTAAATCTCCGTAATAAAACAGTATGAATGGTCCGCGATGAAATTCCCAGGGTACAATGTGTTCCCACTGAGGTCGGCTTTGTTTAGAGGCGACACACTGCTGGTAGTTTTTGAGTTCAAATCTCGTGAATAACTATCAACTCTGTCTTTACTCATGCGATTGTTTAACCAAGTATTATCCGTTTTGCCGAATGCTTCTTTTAAAAGATCACGAAATGGCAAACTTCCGTTGATGTGGCCACATGATAAATTTTTTAAAGTTTTTCGACGTTTGATAATGGTTCTTAAGCGCAAAATGATACGTTCTGCATCTCGGAAGTGGCTATTTTTATGGTGAGTCCTTGTACTGTTCCTACGACTGTTGGTAGGTGATTAAGTTTACAGAATGTAACAAAAACGGATAAATTAGCGTCAAGCTGCTGCTTAAAGTCGTATAAATAATGGTATTGTGACGAGAAGTTACGAAGTTATCAATTGCAGTTAACTAAACGGCAAAAATTGCTGCATCTCGTTGCTAGTGCAAGGAAGCAAGCCGTGAATGTGTTCGCGTAATAATCGTTGGAGAAAGTTCAGGATTTGAACCAAGGATTTTAAATGCGAAAGTAATTTTGCCTCGTCCTGGATGGTAATACCGTCACGTTGACTCGGGCTAGTCAAGGCTGACATTTTGTTCTTCAATTCTTCGTGATTCGTCTTTAGGACCATTTTACAGTAGTTCGAAAGATGACCAGAAAGCTCCAACGGATCAGTCTTCCCAATACAAAAGAAGTGTCACCAAGATAGTATCCGTGCCCTTCACACGCGAATATTCTGATCCTTCCGATCAAGTTCTTGTTGCACTTCAGTGATACCTCTGATCCTGTAGAGCAGGTTTTTGCCCCTCACTTGACTGGCGCTTCTTCTGGTCCTTTAGAGAATGTTTTTGCCCCACGAGTGACGCAAGTGAGGGTAATGTTATCTTAAGTGATCGACACTTCCGCACATCCTTCTACTTATTCATCATGACCGACAGACACTTTTGGTCCTTAGCAACTTCCCTTAAGCAATGTAAAAAAAAAAGATCGTGATTCAGACGTACATGTTAAAGACAGCCTTGAAACGTGTGCAAACTGAAAGGATTCTGTTAATCATGCGCAATATGAAATCTTGCAGACCTTATTCGTATGATTTATGGCTTAGACACGTAATGGCATAAAGGAAGTGATAGATTTATTGCCATAAATCAAGATATGTTTGAGCAGTACTTCCTTACCTGAGTGTTACAATCCGCCTGGGCTTTATTTTATGATAGAAAAGCCATACAGAGGCAATTAATTATTTCAAACTTGACATAAGTTTTCTATCCACAGACCTCTCCAAAACTCTACTTGGTGACCATAGGTGTTTCTGTTCCCATGTATTTAATTACCGTGTCAGAGCGAATTATGTAAAAAGTACTAAAACATTGGAAAAGTATAGAAATTCTATAGTATACTTCAGATGAGAGTTCGTTAGTCATACAATCAAATGGGAGAATTATAAAGAGGTTTCGACGGAGGACATTCTTGAGTTAATTCATTTGATTTCTAATGGAGAATCGGCCATTACTGTTTCTAAAAAGTGGTTGGTGGATTGAGAAAGATTGAGAACCACTGTATTAGAGTAACAGTAGCTATTAGAGAGTAACAATGCCCTTTCATAGTAACTATAAAGATAATGCCTTATAACAAGATAGCCTAGTATGTATAAATAATACCCTAGCCTGTTACAAAGATTGGGAACCAGTTTATCATAGTATAGTAACAACAGGTGAGATGGTAACAATAGCCTTGTAATCATAGATATAATACCATAAATCAAGATAGCCTAGATAGTAACAATACCTCGTGCGGTAAGTGTAGTTAAAGCAATAAACACAATGTAACGAGTTAACAGCAAGGGGTTTCGGTTCATCTTATATTGTGTTATGTAAGATTCATTTAAGATTGTAGGCAGACTTTGCTAACAGTTATGTTAAGGTGTAAATGTGAGTGGTAAGCCGTAGTGAGCATGACATGCATGAGTGTTGTATGGTTTGCGTAACACTACTAAGGTATTGCGTAAGTACAATAGTGAAGCTTATTTAATTTATCCACAGGGTTGTCCACATTCAGAACCTGTTTAAATTGAGGATCGCAGAAACTTGCATATATTACATGCTTTTTACATATTCACCTTCGCAGAACCAAACGACCTGAATATTTTTTTGCACTTAACAGGTATTAGTAGAGGCCTACCATATGACTAGGGAAGACGATGTGATCACCTATAAGAAGTGTACAGTAGAAAATATACTTTATAATATTAATGATTTATGTATTAGTCGAACTTTTAATTCCTCGGAAGGAGAGGAAGACCACCTTTGCCATGGGGAAAATAGTGGAGAGTACTGGAGGTAGAGAAATGGAAGAATAAGTGGAATGGTGTCTGCGAGGGAGGCACGGAAGGACAGGGATAAGTGGATATTATATTGCCTTGGCCACTCCTTCGTGGGAGTTCCGGGTGGGAATGGGCGTCAGAGATACTGATAGACAGATGGACCGTGAAATTACCTTCGACTCGATTCAAAGGATTGTTTTCAATACAAAATAAGGACTCCAGAAAGAGTGAACTGTGAGCTGCTCATTTATAGTATTACTGAGATTATGCAGTAATACTTACGTGAGTATATTCACACGCAGTAGGCAGACACCGCCAAACACTAGTAGTGAGATAACAGGACGCCTCACAATACCATATAAACATCAGGACTGCTTCAGGTCAGTTGAGCCTGGAGCCTTGGACGGCCCGAATACGGTATTGCCAACTCACATATGTCGCTAGAGTCATCTTACGACAAAAAACTAATACATTGCTTAGACAGCGAAAGTGCATGTATATTAAACAAGCTAAACCATACTTATTGAAATGATTGCTTAGTATAGGCACTGTGAGTGTGGCAAGTTTAGAATCTTAAGTAGTAAAAACTATATCTTACGCCGAATGCGACGGCGATCGCTTTGAAAGCACTGAGGTCATAGTGCGGGAGATCTCTACTGATTGTTCGAGTCTCCCGCTTGATGCGAGAGACATGGTATTCAGGGTTTGTCGTTTAAGAAGCTTACTAGTATTTCGGGGAAACTGAATAATTTGGCTAACGGGTAAATATTGACAAGGATGCGTTCAAAAGTTTTCGAGAATGACACAACCTTGTAGGAAGAATGATAGAATTAAGTAAATGGTACCAATAGTTATGAATCATATACCGTGGATAATGAATATCCGTAAAAATACAAAAGACTGATGGGCACAAGATACCGAAGAAAAGCAACAGGACTGATATGAAAATGTACTTTTACAAGAGCAATGTATTGGACCGTTGGGACTGTTTTAACAACAAAGGTAATAATATGCTGTGAATATGAGTTGTTAAGAGTATGAGTTAAGTTTATGTGAGATGGAGTAATTAGGTAAAGACATGAGCAGCGTGGATAAATTCCTACCGTAACTACACACACACACACACACACGCTATCAAACTAAAAATGATAAAAGTTATGTGTATATATGTTAAGCCCACCCTCAAGTCGCAAAGTTAGGGCGGTGTTCGTTTACTTAAAATGATAGTTTGGTGACAGGCCATGTTTCTGTGGGTACCTTGTGTAAATAACGCAAGGTATCAGTGCATGAATTATAGGTCTACGCAAAATATGAAAACTGATGAGGAAAGTGACTGGTGTTTTAGACGTTAGGCAATTCTTTAGGGTTATACATGCCTCGAAGGTCTACCAAGTATTGCCAGATCGCATGAGTTGCCATGCGAGACTCGCGCGGTCACCTTACAAAATTTCATCATTATTGCCAAGACTGACGATAGTCGTAGGCAACTGAGCTGTTACGCGTTAATCACAAACCGGTACCATACAATAAGAAATTGCACTGTGATTACGCAGGAGTCGTGGTGAAATGATCTTTCGTAAATAGCACACCACCTTACGTGACGTTTCATTTCAAGACAGTCATGGTGAAGCCATGTAACAGTTTCACCAACATGTCGCTCGACAAGGATGGCGAGACCTTACTCTTGAAGATACAAAGGAATTCAAGCAACAACATAACTATTGTGTCCTTTCGAGGCTGTTTGTGATACGTCGATTAAGACTTTTCATACCCTCGTACTTTCATGTCAACCACTCTATTACTGTAACTATTCATCATTCAATATTCATCCAAGTGCATAATATATAAAGCATAGTTTTTACTCGGGACATTCAACTGTATCTACCTTTCTCTCTATATGTACCTCCCATGTGTTCATCCAAAATGTGGAAATATCCAACCCACCTTGAATTTAGCTCTATTTTGAACTGTTTAGTAGTATCTGTAATTTGACATCTGTAATATGTAATATCTGTAATACCTCAACTATGTAGTTTGTTAAATGGCTGCCTGAATCCAATAAACCGTTATTCATTTATTTGATTTAAATGTTTGAGTCTTTCGAACGTTAGTCAATCCTCTACCATCTTCATTAGAAGTATCCCTAGCAGCTGTCAGAATTCTCACCGTATCTGTTCATCTCTACCGTGGTCTACTTTTGTGATTTCGACTACGCTACGTGATTTAACTAGCTTATCACACATCTGCAATGAGTTCTGGGGATAAAATCCCTTGAGAATTTCACTTGTGTGCCTTTCTAATGACATCTTTACACCACATAACCTTCTGGCATTATTAGAAGGAATTTCAATTCTTTTCCCATTGATCAGTCACGGTTTTATTATTTATTTGGCCAGACGCTTAAGTAAAAACTAAAGAAAAGGAGCAGGGTGGCCTTAAGGATGGAGTGGTGTTTATTACCCTCCACGGGAAGAGTTAGCTCTCACTGAACACGAAGGTTGAAATGAAGGAAGTTAGTATTTGACAAACAGCTTGAATTAGATTTCTACTTTCGTGATTGGGTTAGAACAGACCTGGCTCGCCTAACAATACTTTGTATGACCGCATATCCTACTGCTAACAGGTTTAGGTCATGTGGTTATATTAGTAGTTTGTAACCATAGTAGGTGAAACCTATAGGACGCAACCCGTTTCGGGTAGGCATACATTTAAGGCGGTGGATAATGTTCATTACATTTAACCCTGGGCATACAAAGGACCTATAAGACGATCGGGATGATCTATCTTAACCGAACAAATCTTGACTTTATAACAGTATGGGGGGAATCCTGATCGCGCTATGGTAGCTGAAAAATAGGAAAGTATTACAGTGCTTTCGTCACCAGACCTCTCGACGCAAGTGTAGTGTCTGATAAATGCTCACGCTTACCACATCTCGACACGTTTTCTGTGGCTATTTTGCCAAGCGTTTGTAATTCCGCCTTTTTCTCACCTTGAACACACGTCTACATTAATCCCACCACACTACGTGCACATACTCTACACTCAGGCTTCTACACCATGGCTCACGTGAGTTGTTAACCAGCAGAAGTGGACAAGATACGGGTGGAACAACCAGTTATTAGAATAACACATTACCGTTTTTGTCGCCGTATATCATTTGATTACGAGGACTAAGCTTCTGCATTGTGTCTGAGTACGCTTAAGGCATTTTGTAGTCATTTCATTTGAGTACCGGTTCAACCTTGAATGTAGAAATCGGTATCATATTTCCTCACAGCCAACTGCGCTCCCAGGCTTCCCTCAGCAGCAGGTGGGGTGAGAGAGAGCGTTGTACCGTACCCGAAGCCCTACCACTTCCCTGGAGGCTCGCTTCACCATGGAAAGCTCCTTTTTACAAATTTCACCTACCTTACTTTCCAAATGTTTTTTTTTTTGTTATTCATGCTTTATGGCATTGTTTATTTGTGATATTTTCGTACTCTTGATATCTTCTGCATATCACAACAAAAAAGTGATGTCGATGCACCGTATGACCCATGAGACTTGGATGAAATGTTGCCTCAGTCCTGGAGATCTACCTCTCAACTGAAATGGCCTCTGTCCGCATCATGACATCTCATTGCCGTTATTTATCTATTACATTTCCTTAATGATTACTATCTTTGTCTTGTGTGTACGTTTCTTAGCTTATTTATATGCTTATAGCATTGTTTGGTGACAGCACAGTTTATATATATATATATATATATATATATATATATATATATATATATATATATATATATATATATATATTGCATTACAACTTTAATCCTGCATCCTCAGTCGTTGCTCCAGCACTTCCCGTGTTTACAGTGTAAACACCAGGAAACGCCATACGTTCCAGGTACACAATCTGGTGGACACGCCGTTGCATCATTTGTTCATTGCTTTCCTAACATCACCCTCCCCCATTCTACCTCTTCCCCCTACCCCCAACCATTCCCCATGTACAATCTCCTTTAAGTGTTGACATCAGTATTACGACAATAGGGCTTTACTGTAGTCATTTAGTCTCATTAGTCAAGCTGTTGCGACTGTTCTTATCCTTGTTACAGCTATCAGTGCATTTATTTAAGGGTCTTATTAGCTCTACATTTTCTATGTGCATCGTAAAGGGCCATAATTTTACAGGTATTGGGGTTTAGTTGTGAATGAGCGAGTTAGTGTGAGCATGTGACAAACCAAGGGTATGACAAAGGACCTGAGGTGTGGTCACACGAGGCCAATCCAAGGCATTATTGAGTGGACACACACACATACACACATACCCGAGTCGTGTAGCGGTTAGCGTTGCTTGCAGTCACGCACGCACGCTCCGCCTGTGATCAAACCCGCATAGGTTCGAATCCTAGTTCTGGGAGCCGATCCACAGTCCACCCAGCTGGTCGATGAAATGGGTACCTCACATAGGCTAGGGTGTGTGTGTGTGTGTGTGTGTGTGTGTGTCCATACGAGTAAAGACATGGTACACATATAAAGATTAAGATGGGCAACACGAATGCAAAACTACCTATTAAAAAACAAATGGTAATCACAATTGCAAGGATAGAACAACCGGACGTACTTTTATAGTATGGGCAGTATATGAATGGAATAATCCGAAAGATGTAGTGAATGTGAACAGCATGTAAAAGTTAAAAAAGTTGTATGATGAAGTACGTGAGATGGAATCCTACGACTGATTTGATTTGTGCTGATATCGCCGATAATTTTGTTACCATACTTGTACCTTGAGAGGTAACGCAAAAGCACAAGAGATCGCTGGGCCTTTATCATATCCCATTGGACAGATTTTCATTCCATTAATTGTTTAAAATTGGTTTATTACATAAGCCGACTGGGAAAACTACCATTGCAGTACAGATCTGCTTAAGTCTTGCACGCCTTTGTGTTCGCACAATACACATTCACAGTAACCCTTAAACAGGTTAACGTTCGCTCACTGATAGGCACACTCGCCTAACGTGTTAAGTAGAATAAAGATGAAGCACAGAAAGAGCTTTGTGGTGGCAACAATGACTTGACTGCCGCCCTGGGCCGTCATGGTCCCGTTAGACCACACTTTTCTGCTGGCCAGCCTGCTTCTACCATTCTGCTCTCTCCTCAAGTGTCTTCTAGAGCCTCCACATTTGTCATATATACAAAAGTATTTTTTTTTTTATGAAAGAACGAACAGGCTGGCTATATTATGTTAAATAGAACGCTTTCATACCGTTAAGCGGTTGCTTAATGTTGAGGGAAGATTTCCCAATGTGTAGGAATACTTTACCAAGCACTTTAGGAAAGTTTTCTTTTCAAATGAATTAGGTAGCCGTTGCTTTTCCTTTAAAAGTCTGGATACATGGTTTCATGGTGTTAATCATTGGTTATTCATGTATTTAGAATGACGATAATCAGACCATGTCCTTGCAGGTGGATGACAGCGCTCTTTCCTTGCTGAATCATATTTCGTAGGCATCAGTTTTCAAACTTGCCAGTTATAGAAGCTGCATTGATGCACAATATGTTGTGATTAGATATTCCTAGCTACACTGGATATACCCAAAGTGGTGGTCAGCAAGTCGCTATGGCAAAGCGTTCCCCTCCACTCCATAGGTGCTGTAAAAGTTGCCTGTGCCATGGTTACCATTCCGGGTCCCCTCTTCAAATGGGGATCTCAAAAGAGACTGGCGATCATGCTGAGGAGATTCAACAACTAGCTGGGATTTATATGCCACGGACGGTTAGAAATACTGTTACTGGCAACCTTGCGGATTCTGACGGAGGTTGAGGACCAACCCCCTTCCTGACTGATGCAAGTTAGTTTCCTAAACACAAACAGCCAGTTCTTTAAGGAACAAAAATTTAGTCATTCGACCTAGGTTCACTGGGAAGACAGTTATTGTTACAAAATATCCAGGTACGGATATGGCCACCCAGGTTGGACACCTTCTCAAAGGAAAGCATTTCAGTTTATTACGTGAAGATGAGATGAAGGCGAATGTACCATTATAGTTAGTTCCTAATAACAAGCCCCTCACCTGGGCAAGAAGAAATGGTGGGTAAAGGAAAAGTTATAGCTCGCTGGGAGGGACACTTATAGAAGCTCCAGATTCCTGGCAGTTTACCCTGCAAGGTGAAATACTACATCGGGAGAATTGTCAAGGCATTGTGACAACCGCCCGGTTTGGTTTCTGCATTGCAAGCCATGACTCGGCTTATGCAAACTGAAGATAGTTGACTGGGAAAGGTTTCTCAGGTGTCCAAACTTTGGAGGGACTCTCAATGCTTGGTCGCTTGCATATCCTAGGAGGCCGTGATGGGGAACATTGAGTAGACCACCATCAGCACTTTCACCAGGGAAATGACGCCTATGTCAGTCAGGGTACATAGCTTCTCTTACTTAATAAGACTTTCTTTTATTATGGGGGAATACCTGACAAGACACAACTGAAGGACTGTGATTTGGTGAGCTGCAAACTGAAGGCTCTGCATAAGGGTAGTGATGTGGCGACTTGCAAGATGATGATAGTATTGTGTAGTATTGTGGTGAGCTGTAAACTGAAGACAGCAGAATGATAGTAGTGACTTTGTATTGCTGTTGCACCCATCTCAAAAGCACACAGGTACAGACATACATGACAGCCTGGCTACCCAACTTGTGACACTGGGAACTTACATCTAAGAGCGAGTTGTAATCCTGGAGCCCCAACAGCTCACTTTTACAGATATCTCTGTGGTGGCTAATTGTTGCAATAGAGAATTTCAGTGCATGTGTTGATATGCCAGTTTTTCAATCGGTGTTCTCTTGAACTCGAGGGTTCTATAAGTATCCTTCAAAGATACCACAAAATTCTGTAACATAAAAAGGTGAAACTCGCATAAGCCCAGTACAATTGTTCATACTTTATAAATTGAGCTCTCTTAACTTGATTTTGGCTAATATTTACCACAAAATTGCTTATGAAGCTATGAGTGTGCTTGAGAAAGAAAGGAAAGAATGAATGAAGATCAGGCATTCAGAAAATTACATATTAAACACTTACATTGTTCGACAATTACAGAATGATTGGAAATCTGTAAATTTGGTTTCATTTTTAGAATGTACAATGTTATTTGTCTTAGTTGTAGTGAATAGTTATGCACATAATTTGAGGCAGCAAAAAATAACTGACAATATTTTTCATACATTGCTTTTTTTGGTATACTGATAATCTTTTTTATTTCAGGTAGCTCAGCCACAGTAAATGTGAATGGCATCAAGATCACAGGCTGTGATAAGAATCCACGCAACTGTATCTTCAAGAAGGGCCAAAATGCCAACATGTCACTTCCCTTCACATCAAGTAAGAGTAGTGCCTTGTACCCCATGGTGGGGAGGATGAAGCTGAGAAAATATTTCACACCAGCTACCAAGAGCATCTCCAGTTTCATCTTTTGCTTCTCCTTTTCCTTTCCACTTCTGACACATCTTCATTGTCTACCTCTTCTCATTGATTCAACCTATAAGTTCAAACCATTGCAGCACACCCACTTTAGGTCTGTCAACCACACTCTACTTATTACCACATCTCTCTCTTACCCTTTTATGACTTAATCAAATAACTTCACACCATATATTGCCCTCAAACATTTCATTTCCAACACGTATATATTTTTTTCTAAGTTGAAGGTTCCAGTCACAGACAAAAGTCCACATCAAGGCCAGGCCTTAATTGAAATACAGAGAATTATGAAATGGAAAAAGAAAAGACAAGGGAAAATATTCACAAATTTTTGAGAAAGTGAATGACGTCTTTGGAAATGTGGCAGATCATTGTTTCTAGGAAAGACCTGAGAAGGTAGATTGTTCCAAAGTTTTGACGTGTAGGGAAAGAAGCAGTTATCAAAACAGCCCACCCTTGAGTTGCCGATGGCCTCACAATCATGTGATGCAGCAGTTTGCTGAGTATTGAGTGGTCTAGCTAGTGGTGGGGGCACACAAGCAGCCAGCTATCAGGAGAAAAAACCAAAGTAATATCTATAGAAGAGGGAAATTGAACCAACATTATGGCATAGGGCAAGGGGGTCAAGTTTGGAAGTTAGCCTGGGACAGTTTATGAGTCCAACCTCTTTCGACTTGACTCTGTCAAGTAACGATACAGAGCTAGAACCAACTCAAATGTGAGAGCAGTACTCCATACAAGGATGAATCAGTCCCACATATAAACAGAGAAACTGTTCAGAAGAGAGGTTTCATCATCTAAACAGGACACCCAGTTTCTTGGGGACAGAATTAGCTATTCCTGTAATGTGGGGTTTTCAAGAAAGAGGTGATGTTACAGTAATAACAAGTATGTCCATTGAGTCAAGAGGTGGAATCATAGAACCATTAAAGGAGAGATGAGAGTTGTGAGGAGTTTTGAATAGAGAGATGGCAAGAAATTGGGTCTTGGAGGCATTAAAATTGTCAAGATTTTGTGTACCCCACTGAGACATCCTGTCCGTCTGAGTTTATTAAGGAAGCTGTGTCAAGACTCGATGCAGATCGAGTGAAAGAAAAGGGAGCAGAATTGAAGATTATGGTTGAATGCAGTGTTGAGTTCTTAGCATATGAGTGCATTTGATTATTTGTGGAGGAGAGGAAATCGTTGAAAAAAAAAAGTGTTGGGGACAAGACAGAACCTTGAGGGACACCACTGTTGATGGAGAAAAGGGGGGAAGCCAATCCATTAACAACCACAGAGATAGATTGCCTGGAGAGGAAACTAGATATGAAGGAGCAAAGTGAGGGAAGGAAGCCAAAAGAGGGGAGCTTAGTGATGAGCCCTTGACACCACATCCTGTCAAAAGCTTTGGATATAACGAGGGCACCCACATATGGCTCCCCAAGATCTTTCAGGGATAATGACCAGACATTAGTAAGATAGGGAAGACTATCACCATTGGATCTTGCCTTACAGAAGCCATACTGGTGATCAGAGAGAAGACTGTGATTCTCAAGGTGTTTAAGGATATGGGAGTTGAGGAGGGATTCAATAACATTGGAAATGGTAGATGTCAGAGCAATAGGATGATAGTTAGATGGGTCAGGATGGTCGCCCTTCTTAGGGATGGGATATGTCAAAGCATGTTTCCAAGAAGAAGGAAAGATTTTGGTTTTTAAACAGAAATGGAACAGACGAGCAAGCACAGGCGCAAGTTCAGAGGTACACTCTTTCAGTACACAGGGATGGATGCCATGAGGACTGTAAGCCTTGCTTGTGTCCAGAGAAAGAATCGCTTTTCAGATAGTCTGAAGAGATTATGGAAGAGGCATAGGATTAGTAAGAGAAGCATCATGGGGTAAAGGAATGTTAGTCATCCAAGGTGGAGTTAGAGGAGAAACTGATACCAAAGAGAGTTGCTTTGTCAATGGGAGAGACAGCCATAGTACTGTCAGAATGGAAAAGTGAGGGAAAGTTAAAGCAACTGAAGTTGTTAGAGACACCCTTAGCTAAAGACCAGAAAGCCCTATCTGTGGATGATGAGAGGTTATCGCACTTCCTTTGAATAAAGGAATGCTTTGCCTCATGGATAATGTCCACAGTGTGGGTTTTCATTTGTGAGTGGAATAAAAAAAAAAAAAGATATTCACATGGCCTTGAAAACCAGCAGTCTTGATATTTTTTGACCATAAGTATGTTAGAATATTTGTAACAAGGTTTTATATTTTTCTTTGGTAACTGTAAAATGAGTGTGAACCTTAGAGGAAATTTAGTGAATGTCCTAAAGCACAGTATTTTGAATTTAGGTATATTACAAATTTGATTGTCGAGACCAACAGTGAATGCTTCCTTAAGTCGGGTTCAGTTTCAGTAACCACTTTTTTTCCCTTAGGCACCCAAATACAAGCTGTTCATGCCAAGGTGTCAGGTCATCTGGGGCCTCTTACAGTACCCTTTTCACTGCCCCAGCCCAATGCTTGCATCAACTCTGGATTAGTCTGTCCACTTCAGGCAGATCAACCCAATGTCTATGTAGCATCACTCCCAGTTAAAAGAATTTATCCCTCTGTAAGTAAAGTATGTTTTTTGTTATAGCTATAGAATTTCATAAGCAAGACATTTCTTTCCAAAAGTTATTCTAGAGTATTATCAGCTCGATTCCATTTTCATTCATCTTTTTATGAACTTCAACTCCTTGCCCATTTATACAAGGCTGATCAAATTTCTTATGCCTCCTTGTATCCATCATGCTAAAGCAAATGTAGCTATTCAAATTACATTACTATGTTCCTCAGTTATTTGCTTACATATTTCTCAGGTTACATTTCCACACTTCATTTTATTTTGTGTATAGTTACTCCTGGTCCAGTTACTCTGGTCCAATTTCTATGAAAAAGTTCTGGAGTTACCCAGAACCTTTCTATAGGTCCTTGCAGCTCAAGGCAGCACTACTTCCAATAGCAGGGGAATGTAGATGCTTTTGGAGTGATACATTCTTTGACAAGACAGAACTTCCAATGATACTGCCTTGCCAAGTTGACTTTTCACTCGTGGTGTAATCTTGAGCATGCAGAGTCCCATAAAACCCATTTCCACCTTAACACACAAAATGCTTCCACTATGTACAAACATTTGTAATTCCCATGGTATCCTTGTAACCAACATAACCTGTGCCTTATGTTGTACATGGCTATACCACAGACCCTTCCATGATTTCCCCCAGCTGCTTCATATGCCCTGGTTTAGCATTTCACCCCCTGTACAGTCACTCCAACACACACTATCCCATGTATGCCTTCCACTCTGCTGAATGTTTACACCCCAAGCATTCAAAATCTCTCCCACTCCATCCTTCCATCTTGACTTTGATCCTCACTTCTTCCCTGCTCCACTTCTGACATGTATCCACTTTGTCAACCTCTCCTTACTCATTCATTCCATATTTGCATATCATTTCTCTTCAGCTTTCTCATCCACACACTTTTTTATTACTATACCACTCTCTTATCATTTTATTACCTACTCAATCAGGCCACCTTGCACCACATAATGTCCTCATACATTTCATATCCAACACATCCACCCTCCTGCACATCATGTATAGACTATGCCTAGTGTTCCTACAACATTACTGGGACTACTGTACCTTCAAACATACCCATTTTGCCTTTCCAGACAAAGATCTCTCTTTCCACACATTCCTCAAAGTTGCTAGAACACACACACACACCCATTACTCATTTGTGCTTTCATAGTTCATTTGCTGCCATGTCTGCTCCTAGGTATCTATAATAATTCACTTCCTCCAGATTTTCTCTTCAAAGTCACAGCCAAAAAACCTGTTCCACTGCTCGGTTAAACTTGTGAACCTTGCTTCTATTCACATTTACTCTAAACCTTCTCCTTATGCAGTTTTCTCTCTCAAGTCTGCTTCCAGTGCTGTGTCATTAGCCAATAAAAGCAAATGACTTGCTTCCTAGGCCCCCTCAACCCCTACAGACTGCATACTGGCCCCCTTTCTGAGACCACTGCATTTATATCCCTCATCACCTCATCCATAAACAAAGTAAACAGCCATGGTGACATCATAAACCCCTGTCACAGACCAACCTTCACCAAGAACTTCTCACTTTCCTCCCTTCCTACTTGGACACATACACTCTTGATAAAATACACGATACATATGAAAATGAAAAAATATTTGCCCATTAATTGGAAATGTGCATATTTTTACATAGGTGATCATTTCTGTATAATTTTTTCATTATTACAAAGACAGTTTAATTAAAGTCTTGTTCTTCTATTCTTTGGTTGTCTGTCATGGATAACATTATATCTGTTCACAGGTACGGGTAATTGTGCAATGGGAGCTATTGGATGAACATGACAATAAGTTGGTTTGTATAAAGTTTCCAGTTCAGCTGCAAAATTAAGTAGTATTAGTTGTACTTTATTTATTTATAGTTTCACTTCTTGATATGAATCTTAAATACAAACTAAAAATGGAGATGAATGAATATTTGTGAAATCATTGCAAAATCACATGACTAGGACTTAATATTTATTATAGTATGGTGGCTAGCAATTAAATCATATGATCGGCTTCTGTGTGAAAAATTATTTCGTAATATTTCTTGACTTGGTGGGGATTACCTACATACATTATTTGCTCTATATATAAAACATGCAGGAAAAAATGCAATGTTGTGAAGCAGTAATTGGAGTCTTCTAAACAAATTTCTCTTCCTGGAAACATTCAAGAGATACTATGCATTAAACCCCACATTTACCATTCTTTATAGATTTAAAGTTGATGTTTCCAGATACTTAAACTTAGCTTTCTTGGTTTCCATTGGGTATGTTGATATTCTGTTTCCAGTGTACATTTTGTAATGAAGTTTACGGGCACCATCTCGGTTATTTAAAAATATAATTAATCTTGTTTTGCAATGATAGTGTCATGCATGGAGGACATGGTAAGACTGAAGGATCATGATTTGTTGTAATTTTTTTTCATTATTGTTCAGCAAGATGGGGGGCTTTGAAGATGGTGGAAAATATGGGGTTCATTAATACAAAAATGGGTAAAACAATTTGTCAAAATCATAAAATGACTTCCCCAAGCATCTGAGGTATATCATACTTTTAATGTTATGGCCTTTTGTTTACAAGTAGTGCTTCCTATCACATGGTGAAACATGTTCACTGGGACTGGCTGTGTGTGCCAGAATATGAATGAATGGAAGGAAATGTAAACGCTGCACAAAAATTCTGCATGTACACATGTAAACACAGGTTAGATATTTTCCTAATAACATTAAAAGTTAGATCGTGTCTGGTAGGGGAAGATGGGTGGGTAAGATAGTTATAACTTCTTTAGATTTCTAGGAGTGTTTCACCTACTTTTATATTAATTATCCCCATATTTCCATAATCTTTATTGCAAGAAAGAAAAAAATTTAGTCTCACTCCCTTGGTCTAAATTACCTTTGGTAAAATTAATGAGAATAAAATGTGGTGGTGCTGAGCAATAGAATTATTTTCTTCCCCTTCCATATTCTACTTTGGTGGTGCCTTTGAACTTCATAACTACCATAATTTTTTCTAGTGTTTATCATTCTTTCATTATATATACTGGATTAAAGGCAAGTGATTGGATGTAGAATCATTTTATACCTTTTGTTCATTATACATTTCACCATATCAAAAAGTCAGAAGCAGAAGTCTGAAACATTTGTTAATCAGTGCTGTTTGTTGAATTAGCTCTCACCTAGAGTGAGGATGTGTCTTTTTCATTTTTGAGATGAAAATTAGCCAAATGTGTATAGAATTAGTCTTGAGTTAGTGAAGAAAAGATTGTACATGAGAAAAACTTAAAATTGCTAGGGGAAATTTAATTGAAGTCTATGATACTATAGAGATGTAGAATACCTGAAGTGTGAAATGCCCTTATGTGATAAAACCTCAAATGAGTTTCTTTGAAACACGCACAAAAAATGGGTAAAATGTTGTTGATCTGTGAGTTAAATGGATAGTTTCATAATTCTATGTAAAAGAAAGCTCGTGCTTGCAGTATTTGCATATCACATATTGACTACAAATATTGTGAAATGTTTTCAATAAATAAATCTTGCTTTACTGTTCAGTCACTTTGGCTGCTATTGTAATAGTACTTAAGAATATAATGAATTAATACCAGCATATCTTTGATTTATTGGTGCTTTGTATTTTTCATTGTCCATAAATTGAAGCTTCTGAAGGATTTATTTGTACCCTTGATACTACTGTTGATGGCATGTGGAAACTTGTAAAAATTACATAAAGTAATATGAAAGTGGCTGGGGTATGGCCTCTGTCACCTTTAAAAGCTTAACCTTGGGAGAATAGGTATTTCTCTTTCTCCACTGTTAGATCTCTTTCTTGCTCATAGTCACATACAAACATGACTTATAATGTGCAACATTTTCTCTTACTCCACACTGTCCTTCAAGTAATTATATTTCCTCTATGAATTTTGCTATTCCTTACTTTTCATGCTTCAGTTTTCTCCGTGTAGACCTGAGAAGGCAAACCATATTCTTTCATATTTGGTTTCTTAATGCAAACAAGCAGTGCCTGAACTGTGATGAAGTACATATTGCTAAACTGACAATTGCAATCAAAAGAAAAATAATTTTTTTGTGAATATTTGTTTTCATTATTTTATTTGTATTGTGGGGCATGGATGTGAAAAGGGAGCTGTGGTTTCGGTGCATTATACCTGACAGCTAGAGACTGAGTGTGAACGAATGTGGCCTTTGTTGTCTTTTCCTAGCAATACCTTGCGTGCGTGCTGGGGGAGGGGGTTGCCATACATGTGTGGCGGGGTGGCGACGGGAATGAATAGAAGCAGCAAGTATGAATTATGCACATGTGTATATATGTATATGTCTATGTATGTATGTCTATGTGCATGTGTGGACGTGTATGTATTTACATGTGTATGTGGGTGGATTGGACCATTCTTTCGTCTGTTTCCGTGCGCTACCTTGCTAATGCGGGAGACAGCAACAAAGTATGATGTAGTATGTGCATGGTATCAAGTAATTTCTGAAAGTTTGGAGGAATAATATGTACGAAGAAATTTTGAGTAATAATCTGGACAACAGCTTATGTTTCTTCTAATTTGGAGAAATAATATGTACAAAGAAATTTTGAGTAATCTGGACAACAGCTTATGTTCCTTCTATTACTAATGTTTATAATGGAAATGCAAGGAATAAATAAAAGTATGGGAATGGAAATTGTGTAAAAAATGAAAAAAAGGGGGAAGGGAACCACTTTGCATAGATGTATGGAAGAAAAGGTTAGTCGAAAATCTACTAATTTAGAGAGGCATTGTGAAATAGGTGTATTAGACAGTAATGCAGATGAATAAGAACAATGAGTAATTACCTGTTTGTACTGCACAGGAGGATAATTGTTCACTCATGGGATCCCATCTCTTGAAAAATTTCTTTATCTGCATTTACATCATCATTCATTTACCTTTTATATTATAAAAGTACTTCACATCTTTTTTAACAATTTTCTTGCTTAATTTCATGTAATGTTCTTTGGTTGTTCTATCCCAACATTTCTCAAAGAACTGTTCTCTCTTCCTGTGTCACTGATCTGTTTTAAAACAAAGGCTGTGATCAGTTTACTCTAAACAGGATTTCCCATATATATGATAATGACAGTGGTAAAAGGGTACATAAAATATATGTATCGTTGGTTGTGAGTGTTGCAAACATACTTTCCACACTTTGTTTTAGTTTTGAATTTAGGTGAAAGCAAAAATCATGTGATGTTAGTTTGAAGTGCACCGAGTTTGAGTTCCAACTCTATGTGAATGTTAAGCCCATTCCTTATGATGAGATGATAAAAAAAAATAATAGTATACACGGATAACTTTTGTAGTATCATTAGAATTAGAATAAAGACATGAAAAAGGTATGTGATGTAAGCAGGTCCACCAAGAGGATAGGTATACCAGTGCAAAATCCCTGTGGCTCAAGGTGGGAGATATATGAAAATATCAGTAACAAAAGTGATCAAATATATTTCTTTCATACTTGATCAACATTTCCTGCATAAGTGCCAGGAACAGATGAAGAAAGGCTGCATTTTCACAAATTTGTTCTATCTGTCATGTGCAATGCATCGAAACCACAGCTTCTATCCACGCCCAAGCTCCAAAGACCTTTCCTTAGTTTCCCCTTAGCCACTGTACATGGCCTGGTTCATGCATCAACCCTTGTATACCACATCATTCCAATGCACTTGTCTCATGCACTCCTATCACTGTTCTGCTTGTTCAGGGACTGATCACTCAAAATCTTTTCACTCCATCCTTCCATCTCCACTTTGGTCTCCACTCATTCTTTTTTTTTATTTATTATACTTTGTTGCTGTCTCCTGCGTTAGCGAGGTAGCACAGCGAAACAGACGAAAGAATGGCCCAACCCACCCACATACACATGTATATACATAAACACACACACATACACATACCTATACATTTCAACGTATACATACATATACAGACATGTACATATACATATGTACATATTTATTACATGCTGCCTTCATTCATTCCCACTGCCATTTCAGCACTCTCATCCACATTCTTTTCATTAATACATCTCTCTCTTACCCTTTTATTACTTACTTGATCAAATCGCCTCACACCAAATACTGTCCTCAAATACATGTCCTTTCTGATGCATCCACCCTCTTTTGCATCTCCCCGTCAATAGTCTATGCCTTGCACCTGCATAACATTGCTGGGACTGCTGTATCTTCAAACATACCCATTTTCTTCCATGCAGTTAACAAACTCTTTACAAACATTCTTCAAAGTTCCTAGAACCATCACCCCCCCACCCTGTGACACTTCTGCTTCCATGGTTCCATTGGCTGCTGTGTCCACTCCTAGGAATATAAAACGCTTCACTTTCTCCAAATTATCTCCAGTTAAACTCCATCCCAACTAACCTTCTAATCCTAATAACCTTGCTTTTAGTTGCATTCACTCGCACCTTCCTCCTTTCACACACACTTCCAGACTCAGTCACTACTTTTGCAGTTTCTCCCTCATCTGCTGTCATTGCTGTGTCAACAAATTACTTTCATCCTAGGCTCCCTCATCCCCATATACTGCATATTTTCCCACTTCTCCAGTACTCTTTGAATTTACCTACTTCACCTCACCACCCCATCTGTACACTGAGTAAACAACTATGTTGACATCACAGGTGCAGACCAACCTTCTTGGAACCACTTGCTCTCCTCTCTTCCTACTCATACATACATCTTGCACCCTTGATAAAAATGAAAATTTTAAAAAGATTATCATTTGCTGCCATCTTACCTGTTACATGGACCGGCTTACCCCCTCACCCGGGAAGGGGGAACATGTCAATCCATTTCCAGGGCCTGCATCGGCTCTTGGTGCTGGGTGTGAAGAAATCATTAGAAAAGCAAATGTCTTGGTCATACAAGGCATGTTGCAGATGAGATGTTATGACAGTATATGCATGTTGTGTGAAGATAAAAGAACAAACAGGTGAAAGCCTGTACAAAAGGTATATCACAAAAGAAATGAATAGAAGCAGGCTTTCTTTGTGTGGGACTGAGGGTGCCAATGCAGACACCCACTTTCTTGACCTTCCTTGTGTGAAAGTTAAAAAATATAAGTGCTTATTGTAGTGTGGAAGAATGGTCCTTAAGAAACATACAGCTTATGTCACCCACTGAGTAAAGTATGTGAAATGAGAGTTCTCTAAAGCTAATTGTTTTGTTGGTCATGTTGTGGATGACTAGGTAAAAACCACTATTGAAGCTTCAAACCATGGAAGTCTGATATTTCTCTTGGTTACATGAAATAAAGTCTAAGGAGCTGGTGAAGCACAATGTGGTTAAAGAGGGCTTCATATTACTAAACGGTTTGAATCTACAGAGCTTATGATGACAGTGGACCTAGTCAAGCACAAAACTCAGAGTAGCCTGGGATCTAGGTGATGGCAATGGGTCATAAGTAAATAAAAAACAGTGGGCTTGCTGAACCTGATACTTGGGAATATATTAAGTCTTGCAGTCAGTGAATTTTGATGCAGCTGAGGTGGCTGGTTACCTCTGGGACGGACTGTTTGTAGATCTTAACTGTTAAGTCAATGTTCTGTAACATGAAGCTTTGCAACTGTCCAGTGACTTCAAATTCTTTTAGCGTGTCTACGGATGAAGAGGACTGTTACTGGCAGCAAGTGTTAACATATTTAGCTGTTTCATCACTGGAGGTGATTCATAAAAGGGTAGGAGCTAATCTTCATGGTCAAACTGCTCAGCATTGCTTCTCGTATTGCTGACTGATGTTGCAAATTATTTTGTTACCAAAGGCCTTGTAGAGGGTTTTGTTGCCGAGTTAAAAAGCTAAGTCTTGCAGATATGTAACTCTCAGGGAGGTAAAACCACTTCTCTCCTAACTATTCTTAAGTACTGTGTACAGTGTATGCTATTTTCTACATTTAAAACAGGAAAGTCTACATGCATTCTTTTAATACATTTTAATCACATTAATTACATATCTTAATGTTGAAGACAACAGCAACAGTTGAAACACTACTGAGGACTTGTATATCTGCTTTCTGTGAAAATAAAAATTTCCTTGAAGTACAAAAATTAAACTGATCCTTCAGTATATTTAAGACTGAAACCAACAAAAATTTTAAAATCATATTGCACTTAGATTACAATTTGAAACCATGAAATGTACAAAAATTTTTATTGGATGTTCTGAGTTAAGTATTTGTCTTAATATAAAAGTCTGATGCTGCTGGACTCTACACCAATAACAAACAAAAGGAAGTTGTCTTAAGTAAGGATTTATCACTGTGAGTGGTCTCCTCAAGGACCCTCTTGCTCTAAAGGAATTCAACGTGTCCCTGCTCTGGCACAGAAGCAGACCAAATTGGAGGTGGAAAGATGGAGTGAAAAAGATTTTGAGTGATCATGGCCTGAACACACTGGAGGGTGAGAGGCATGCAAGGAATATAGTGAACTGGAATGATGTGGTATACCAGGATTGACGTGCTATCACTGGACTGAACCAGGGCATGAGAAACATCTGGGGTAAACCATGGAAATGTCTGGGGAGCCTGGATGAGGATAGGAACTGTGGTTTTGGTGCATTACAAGTGACAGAGAATGAGTGTGAACAAATGAGACCTTTTTTTGTCATTTTCCTGGTGCTACCTCGCTGAAGCAGGGGGTAGTGATGCTGTGCCTGTGGGGTGGGGAAGTGCCAGGAATGGATGAAAGCAAGCAAGTATGAACATGTACATGTGTATATATGTAAAGTCTGTGTATGTATGTATATGCTGATATGTATATATATATATGTGCGTGTATCAGCATTTATGTGTACATAAGTGGACGGGCCATTCTTCATCTGTTTCCTGGTGCTACCTTGCTGACACAGGAAATGGTGACCAAGTATAATAAATAATGATAATAAGGTCTGTGGGGCCTGGATGTGGATAGGGAGCTGTAGTTTCGGTCCATTACACATAACAGCTAGAAACTGAGAGTGAACGAATGTAGCCTTTTTGTCTGTATTCCTGACACTGCCTTGCTGAAGCACAGAACAGCAATGCTATTTTCCTGTAGGGTGGGGAAGTGACAGGAATGGATGAAGACAAGCAAGTATGAATATGTACATGTGTATGTATGTACATGTTGATAAGTATATGTGCATATGTGGGCATTTATGATTATATGAGTGGATGGGCCATTCTTCGTTTGTTTCCTGGCACTACCTCGCTGACACAGGAAACCGATTATGTATAAAAAAATAATAATAATAATAATGATATACTCTCCAGGTAATACTATGAAAAAAATTAACTTTTTTCTTTAACTGTCAAAATAACTAACAGTTGCTCAAAAGAGATTAAAAATTACCATCTCTTTGCTTCACTTTATTTTAAATTAATTACATCTTACAAATTAATATAAAAAGATCATACCTTATGCTGCAATACACTATCTAAGCTCTATGTTATCTATCTAGGAGGAGGAAAAGTAAATGGGTGTGGAAGAGGGGAAAAATATTCAGAAGTTTTATAGCAATGAGTGGAAAGTGTATAGAGTAGAGGCATTACAGTACACTGAGTGAAGGAAGGATGTGGGGTTTGAGAGAAGATGGTAAGGGAAAAGCTAAAAGATGATGAAAGGGTGTGGAAGGACTTGGTTGAGGGTAACAGATGAAGGAAAATGTCAGAGGTACTCCTAACAAAAAACTATATATCTTTCTGTTAGAGAATGAGTCAATGGGAAAAGAATTTGACAAATAGTCTCAGGTCTTAAAGCTTTACACTGGGAGCCCTGCTTTCCTCGTATATATTTTTCAATATGTGTGAAACAAAGTATATGAAGTACAGCAAACTGTTTTCAAAGTTATAATACATCTTATTTATTTTTCATTTAAGAGAAATTACTATACAGAGCAGCTACGTACAAAGAAATGTGACTTGCATTCAAACATACAAACCTTACCAAGACAACAGGAGTCGTAGTGTTTATTTTGAAATCCATAAGATAATTTATTTGTTAAGTGTACATAGGTGAGATTAACAGTGGGAAAGGTGAATAAATATAGGAGAATGATGATTAGATGGTGGGAAGGGAATATATTAGGAGAATAAGGGTGAGAAGGAAATTATTGGATATATGGGACAAAAACTGATGGTAAGTCAGAAGAGATGAGCAACACAACATAAGATGAGAGGTTAAAACGTGGTTGTGAGGAGCTGATAGAGACAAAAAGTGGGTCATATGGAGTAATTCCAGAGGACACTTAAGGAAGGAATTTTGCCTTTTCTCCTCCTGTAACAATAACCTGCTTGAAAAACACCATGACACTGCTAGTGACTGCAAAACATTGGCAAAAATGGATGTTGTGTCCTGCAACAATAAATATTCAGTGCTATTACGACATCTGATGTCAGAAATCCGGTTAAGTTCTTATAGTGATATATAAAGCATTGAGAAGATATAACATGAACAAAAAAAAATATATGACTTCACCAGTGGAAAACATTTGAGATTAAACCCGAAAACAAGGACAAAGCAAACCATTACTGCCAGTTTCGTAATCTCAATCTGTGACGTTAATACATACTTGTTAATGTTGCATATAAATTTTTATATTACCAAAAATATCAACTACACTGCTATTTTATCATTACATCATAACCAGTGTACCATAAAATATAAGACTAAAATGTTACTACCATTATACCACCAAAAATATCACTACTTTGTGACAAGTAGCAATACTAGAATGTCACAGCACTACCAAGGCTACACTTAACACCCTGGTGTTCAATGATGCTCATAGCATCATTGCCACTAAAAACACCATAAATTCATTTTTAAGTCATTTGGAGGGTCGGGTGTAAGAATAAATAATACACAAAAGTGAAAATAAATTTTCTTAAAAATATTTAGCTCTTTACAAACGCACAGTACTGTATTATGTAATATTTTGGTAACATTATAATGACTGACTCCGATGACTTACCAGTGGAATGTTACATTACTGTTTATCAATGTTTACTAGGGGATTAATTTATGAGTATAAATGTGTAAAAACTGATAATAATGCAGCATGACAAGAAATACTTACATAGGTCGAATCTTTTTCAAACCTTATATTTATTGTGGCACTGTAAACTTGCTTTGTAATTATGTTGCTCGTATTAGATTTAGTGTTTAGTGTACATGATATTCACACACAATTATTATCAAACAAACACATGTAAAAACCAACCAAAAATGTCACAAATTAAAATTGTAAACATTTACGGGCAGGTCACCACTTGCCAAAGAGCCTTCAATTCACTTGTGGTTGATGGCTAGGTCTCTAAAATGTTAACTAACACATTATGACTGAAACAATAGGAAACTGCTTTACAGCTAAGTAACATTTCCAGACTGCAATCAACGTATTGCACGTTACTTCATGCCCAAGATTCAACCACCATAAAAAAGATACAATGAACTTACTACATAATTACCCTGCACTCTGCACACACATATCACAACACTTTATGATCTGTGATACCAACTGGTGGGTATGACCAGCTACTTGAGTGCTGCAGGAGCCTCATAAGGATAGGAAGGACTCCTGGGGCAGGAAGTAAAATATGTTTGGTAACAGGCTTTGCCTTGGAGTTTATACCACGAATGAAAAGTCACCTTTGGGAAGTACAGTCTCATCAAGAACATATCACTCTAAATGAGTCTAAATCTCCCTACTAATGGAGGTGGTGCAGTCTTAGGCTGCAGAAACCTTTAAAAGAACCTGGGGTAATTATAAATAAACATATAATATTAACTTTAAATAATGACCTTTACATTATACTCCCAAATAATTTGGGAAAATTTATTTCACTTTCATGTAATCAATCATGTACCAAAACCATCTTCTCAAAATTTCTCCCCTGGACATTCTATTTTCATTCTTTTATTGCTATTGTACAACCCTAGAACTCCTTGCTGATACTGCTCTCACTTCAAAGTTGTGTTATACTCAGTGAATTCTTTGATAAAACTGTACTTTTTCTTTAACTGATGATACAGCCTTACTAAAGGTGACTCTTCACTCACTCTGTAACCTCAAGCAGGAAGGATCCAGCAACAACAACTTGTATGTAGAGACCACAAACAAATATATTAGATTTCATAAAAAAATGAACCAGATATGTTGATATATATCAATGAATGCAGTAGAAATTAAAGAATTAAAATAATTTATGCAGTAACTTGCACTAAGAATGCTGGCAAAAACAGCAAAGGCCATTATGAAAGAATTCATACAAATTCTATGGATATACTAACATGCAAGTGACTAAGATGATCAAGCCTACCCATACAAACTTACAAACTATCACCTAATATAAAACCCAAAAATACATAATGAAAAAGATAAACATAAAGTTGAAAACAACTGTGTTACTGTGTTCCTCCATTGGCCAAAAATCTGAACTTGGATCTTGCGGAATTTCCACTGGGGTTACCATCACAAACTCCACTTGCCAGGCAAAGCAAATCTGGTCTTGGTTCAAACTGTCATACTGCCCATGATATGTACTACTGTATAACCCTGATTTTAGGGACAGAAGGGGGGGGGGGGTCCATAAATGCTGACTCCCCATTAAATACAGATGTTTCATTATAATGTATCATGCAAAGTACACCAGCAACCACATCTAATGGTCAGAAGTTACACTAACAAACAAATTAATTCACCAGATTGTAGCTTATTCAACTTTAGCTTTTGCACAGCACTCAAATTCACTTGTTTTCACACCACTATCTTTAGTGGCCATGGTTGCTTAGTTTTGTTTACTTTATATGCTAATTAAGCAAAAAGAAACACTGACATGAAAGTAAAGTCTGTGCATTATCAATGATGTTGCTGCCAACTGGGCTGGAGAAGGGCCTGGCTCATGTGTGAAATGTAAGACTGAGTCTATTTCAATACAGACTACTTTCTTAGGACTTGCAGATGGCATCCATTGTTTCTTAAGTCCAATGAATCAAGGTTTTACTGAATTTGTTCCTCTTAAAATATCAAAAATTAAACATTTGTATGACAGAAGGGTAAAAGAGTTCTGCAGAGAACATACTAATTCAAACCATAAAGAAACTGAGTTCAGTTCATTCCATTACTTCCTTCAAGAGGTTGTATATGAATAATAAATATTAAGTACAAGTGACTTCAAAGAAATATCTTGATTTTATACGTACCAAATCCAGCATTCAGGAAGACTATTCCTATGCTTCACACCTTCACATAGCTAGTCACTCAAAAACTACTTTTGACCAATACTGAAATACATTTTTCAATTACATTACTCTTTATAACATAACTATAATTTTAAGTTAAACAGAAGACTACTTCTCTACTAAATATCATAAAAAGTCAACAATCTTAGCTGAGATATGAACATGAGGCAGTGCTTATCCCTAAGTACTTCATTTACAGTTCCTTTTTAAAGAGAATCTGTTTCTAAACAATTAAATGCTGATATTACTGAATAATTCATTCAACTACTATGCCCCAGTGGTTCTGACTCACCATTAAGGTGATGAACACCAAGAGGCTCTTACAATAAACATTGAAAGCATTATAACAACTGCCACTGAAATTAGTGTACTCAAGAAAATAAGTACGCTGTACAGCATACCTATTGCTCATTTCAGTGTAAACTTAGGTGATAAGATAAGAACTGGACATAATATTCTAAACAAAATGTTCTAACCAGAGGAAACTGGTAGATAATAAGAAATAATTCAAGTATTGCTGAAAGAAACATGATGTCCTAATAACTGTGAATGCAAATTTGGGAAGCTGCCCCATTAAATATAACCTTCAGAGAGATACAAAGGTAAAGAAAACAGATGAGTAAAAAAATGGAATCTGGCACTGATTGACAGACCACTGATATAGGTTTGGCTTCAGAACGAATCACTAAGAGGAAAAAAGTCTTCAAATGATTTCCTGCCTTTCTATAAATGCAACACCCACACAGTAGGCCAAATTATCACCTACATAAAAGAAGCTTCTTAGTCTATGACATTCTCATGACTGATTGTCAGTATTATAATGTTAATCATAATTGCTGAGGAATGTATGAACTATTAATACATATTAAAGTATGGTATTTCTTGGAATACAACATTACCAGGTGCACTGCCACAAAACCTTATTCAATGAAAGTTTTTAAATGTACCACTACCAGGAAATGCATTGCTGTAACATCACAGTTCACATCAAATTTACTGTATATCTTTGGTATTCCAGTGGAAGATTAATATGATGGCTCAAAAATTCAGTTCACTGCCAGATAATCCGGTGGTACTAGACAGCTACTTCAAAACCTGTCACACTTTGAGTTTGGCAAAATAGTGATTCAATCTAATCTGTAATTTTAGCAGTTAAGCTTACCTGTGGGGTATATGCTTCATATACCATAGTCTCCTATACTTATGCTCATCTTAACATTAGTATATAAAAAAAAATGAGGATTATCATCTTTTGAGTTACAAACATACAAAGTTACAAACATAAAAAAATTACCAAAATACATTTCATACTAACATCAGAGAATTAATGGATAAACTTATCAAAACTCATCATGTATATCCTCAAATTCTGCTGAATCATCATAATCATCATACTCATCACCTGGCCATGGACCCCAGTTACCTGCTGAACATGCTCCAAAGGTACCCTCACCTCTGGGGGTAAGAAGCAAATGAAATATTAGAACAATGAAAAATGAGGAAATCTAACAGAAAAAAGATTATATACAACTTAAAGGTACATCATAATGAAATGCACTCCTCCAATGTAAATTCATTATGGGTATCAAAGTACTATGCTGATAAAACATGACTCACAGAGTACACCAAGGTGAAGCCTGGCAGAGATGATATGCTGCAAACAAGACGATATCACTAATACTTGGAATGGAGATATCACATTACTGGTACCATTTTTAAACACTACTACTGAACAGCCATTGGTCGAAGTGGTATGAATACTACAGAAGCAACATAAAACAGCATACCAATAAAATCCAAGTTCAGAAACAGGACTATATCAAAACATTTAGCTTTCATATCTAGTCAAACTACGCTTGAAGGATACCATAAACGAATTGGTCCTTGGTTTGCTGTCATGGAATCATAATCATACCAAATCCTTTTAATCAATTTATACATAAAATGTAATAAGTTTACATACAAAAAGTTCAGCTCACCTGCACAAGTATTCTTCTAACAAACCTCCACTTGCCCAAGTGTGGTACAGTGTCTTTTCATCAGGGGCTTCACCCAAAAGTTCATCACACATATCTTGTAGCCTAGGGACAAATGAGAATGAAAAACTACTTTGAACAATATAAAAGAAATAACAAAGGAGCTTAATAATAATAAGAAGCATAAGCAACTAAAAGATGGTTTGTAATGAGCTAAAAATGTACATTTTGAAAACTGAAAGGCTTTGTTCTCTGAGGTGGTGTCCCTTAGGTATAATGTACATTCTCTGGAATAGTCCCTCAGGTATGATGTACATTCTCTAGAATATCAGGATTAGGAATGTACTTGCATCATCCCACCCTTCATCAAACAATCGTTTTTGATCACCGTGGCTCACTCATTTCAGGTACATCCTCAGCCAATGACCAATTGCCATTGAGATGTTATAGATCCTACTCAGTTCCAGACTATCAAAGTTCACAATTTGTAGACTGCAGGCATGAATCTAAAGGTTGTCATAGCAGGTTCAGGGAAAAGATTTTTGGAAAAATGAGGGGAGATAAGGCAGGGAAAAAACAAGAAAAAAATAATGCTCGGAGGATAGTAGAAAAAAAAAGTATGGAAGTGAAGAAAGGATCAAGGAATGGCACAGTCCTTTTGACCCTGACCTATGCAGCTGAAGCATGGACATGGAATGAGTCACAGATGTCAAGAATCCAGGCAGTGGAAATGAACTATTTGAAAGAAGCATAAGGTATGATTCTATAGAATAAAGGAAGAAATGAGGTGGCTTTTGAGAGATGTGGTATGGAAGGGAATACAAAGGGAATGAATCGTTGAGTGGTAGAGTGGGTGAAACATAATACTTTGAGGTGGTTTGGGCATGTTTAAAGATTGCAAAATATGGAGTTTACAAGGAGAAAGTATGATAGTACAATTAAAGGGGTTGGTGTAAGAGGCCGACCACTGATGGCGTAGGTAAACAGAGTTGATGAGTACTGAAGGGAGAGAAATGGTGGAAGAACTTGAGGATAGGTGTATGTGAGGGAGATGAGTAAGGACAGGGAAAAGTGGAGACTCTTCTGTTGTTGCCATCCCTTTGATGGGAGTCCCAGAGGGAATGAGCATTTGAGAAATGGATAGAAAAAGAGCCAGAGATTACCATTTTCATTTTCTACTGGAGAAATACAATTTATGGAAATGCCACTAGGAATTAATTTCACAGCAAGTTATTTTTTTAAATGTTTCCCCTACTTTGCAGAAAAATATACATCTATGAATCCTTGCATGGCATCCAACATGTTTCTCACACACAACTTCCTAAGCTTTTCCATAAACTGGTTAGTACATGTGAAAATGTCAAGGAAGCCTGTATGAGGTCTTTGTCCTCATGTTATGTAATAACTTTTGAAGCCATATCACTCTTACAGTATAATATTACTGATGAAAACCCTTACTAATCATAGTCATTTGGGAAAAAATAATCTCCCTATTAATGCTTTAAAATATTCCTGGAGTGCCTCATTTTCCTGACAGGAGAGCAGCAAATATTAAAGATGTACAGAAAACATAAAATGTCACACCAGCTTGAGTCTAACATCATTTAATCAACAAAATTATGTTCTAATTAATAGCAACAGCATATACAAGGAATCCATTTTTCTAAAACATCAGATTATCCTTCACATACAGTGTCCCTGGTCATTAAATGCAATGAAATGTTCAATATTCTTACCTGCGAGACCAGATACCATCCTCTAACATAACTTTGGTTGATTTTACATCAGAACCTGGTCCTGCCAGTCTCTCTACCCCTTCCACTAAAACCACACCATACCTATGAAAAAGGATATAAAAACAGGATGCATTACCCTAAAAAGGAAGACTGGAGGTTGTATATTGCAGATATTTCAAGATTTTGTTGACAGATTTTCTCTTCCAAAAACAAAAGCTCTATAATCACTCTAGAGCAAAATGAAGAAACATAAGATAATCATAAAGTACTGGTAAGCCAAATAATTGCAACAAAGTTTAAGTTTCCAGTATAATATGCCATACTGTCATCAACATGTACAAATGTTCTCATGATAGCACAAAGTACTCAAGGTTCATGTAATGGAAAACCCAATAATAAAAGATACTAATACCCATCCAGTCCCTAATATGAGGGCCAGATATAAAATTAAAGATACTACAAGTCAACATTCACATTAAATAGGAAAACAAGTGCCAACTAGCAAGTAAATGGATGGAGGCTCTGTCTGCAAGAAAGAAAATAAAAGATACCTAAGAAAAATTAAGCTGAATGAATACATAAAAGTACAAAATGTATATTCATTTCCTTAATAAGCAATTCATCTCTGACCTATAAATCCATTCCTAGTTAAATGGGGTACATCAAGAGCATGCACCCATACATCTTTTATCTGACTCTAATTTGCAAAAATAGGAATTGTAGCCTCATTTATGCTCTATGTCAATGGCAAAAGTGCTTATTAATCTAATTATTATAAGTAAGATAACCAATGAACATCAACATACCCTTCCCATGCCTCATCACAAGTACCCTCAGCAGCTTCAATAATTTCTTCATCTTTTGGTGAGATTGTGGGCTTGAGGCTTCCTTGGATGTCAGCAAAAGCTTCTGCAAACTGCAACATCAATAAATGCAACCAATAAATATGTGATAATCTACTCATAAGTTGAGATATACTGTGTATGTACCTTTCAGGCGAAATTATCATTTGGAGCATATATACATCCCCTTCCTAACATATGTCTGACTTCTGTTCTGACCGACATGTCGGATCTCAAAATGGACGTAAGTCGGACACGTCAGCATGGCATGGAAAATTAGCATTCTTTTATCCTACTCAATTTCTATCATGATTATCTCTTTTATTAGCCAGCATTATCATATGATTCAGTAGTTTCTATGTTTTACTGAAGATTCTTTAGTTCATATCTCATCATTTTTATTTTAAAATTTATATTTTTCCCGATTGTATGTATGGATGGTCAAAAGTCGCATAGGTCATAAGCAGGGGCTCAGGTGCTATAATCAAATTTAATGATAAACAGAACAATAAATGATGCTCAGTATTCATAAGTAAAGGAACCCAAATTTAGCTCCATATGTTAGTCAGGTAAAGCTAGCAGCTTTCTTTACTGTGATAGGCTCACAGACAGTCACCATAATGCATAGGAATATTCATTCTAACGTACTTTGCTAGTTTTTTGTAAATTCTTTATCAAAGTTTAAATGTACGCTCCAAGAAAAACTCTCATATAGATGCACTCTCTCAAGTGGCCATCCACGCATACTATTTTGCGATTATGGAAAGTTTACTTCACATGTATGTATATATGCTCAAAGTAAAACTAAAGGATAAAAAAGGGATAAAATCCCTCTAACTTGTCAATATTTGCAAATTCTGGCTCATGACAAAAGTATCTGTCCATCCTCTCAACAGCAAAAACTTTGTTTCCTTACCTTGGAAGCTACTATTTTGCAAGCATCACACTTTAGAGCAGCTTCTGCATCTTCTTCAGTTTCAGTGTCCACAAAATCAATATCCCCTTCTGCCCTCACACACAAACAGAGAGCTACAAATATCCAAGATAGATGTGGTATCTTCATGATGAGTTCTGAAACCAAAAACATAAATATGCAATTACTGCTGAACTTATTTTCAACAGTCCTTAATTTCTATCAACACTTCTGTGCTGGAAGGCAAAGAAAAATCACTCTTGCTTTCACTAGTGCTGTGCTTTTTAGTGGTAACCAACACTAATTTTCAAAATGTTTTTGTTACTATTCAACATATCTATCTACCTCTCCATATCCCTGATGCCAACCAACATAAAAATCATGTCAGTTTGCGGCAGGGGGTGCGTGATGTCTCCATGGTTGTTTAATTTGTTTATGGATGGGGTTGTTGGGGAGGTGAATGCAAGAGTTTTGGAGAGAGGGGCAAGTATGCAGTCTGTTGTGGATGAGAGGGCTTGGGAAGTGATTCAGTTGTTGTTCGCTGATGATACAGCACTGGTGGCTCATTTGGGTGAGAAACTGCAGAAGCTGGTGACTGAGTTTGGTAAAGTGTGTGAAAGAAGAAAGTTTAGAGTAAATGTGAATAAGAGCATGGGCATTAGGTAGAGTAGGGCTGCGGGACAAGTCAATTGGGAGGTAAGTTTGAAGGGAGAAAAACTGGAGGAAGTGAAGTGTTTTAGATATCTGGGAGTTGATTTGGCAGTGGATGGAACCATGGAAGCAGAAGTGGGTCACAGGGTGGGGGAGGGGGAGAAAGTTTTAAGAGCGTTGAAGAATGTGTGGAAGGCGAGTACATTATCTCGGAAAGCAAAAATGGGTATATTTGAAGGAATAGTGGTTCCAACAATGTTATATGGTTGCGAGGCATG
Source organism: Panulirus ornatus (assembly GCF_036320965.1). Classification (NCBI taxonomy): domain Eukaryota; kingdom Metazoa; phylum Arthropoda; class Malacostraca; order Decapoda; family Palinuridae; genus Panulirus; species Panulirus ornatus. The sequence continues at coordinate 63,605,812 of NC_092242.1, forward strand.
GGTTACAAATAATGTTGTGTGGAGGAGGGAGGATGTGTTGGAAATGAGATGTTTGAGGATAATATGTGGTGTGAGGTGGTTCGATCGAGTAAGTAATGAAAAGGTAAGAGAGAAGTGTGGTAATAAAAAGTGTGGTTGAGAGAGCAGAAGAGGGTGTATTGAAATGATCTGGTCATATGGAGAGAATGAGCATGGAAAAATTGACAAAGAGGATATATGTGTCAGAGGTGAAGGGAATGAGGAGAAGTGGGAGACCAAATTGGAGGTGGAAGGATGGAGTGAAAAAAATTTCGAGCGATCGGGGCCTGAACATGCAGGAGGGTGAAAGGTGTGCAAGGAATAGAGTGAATTGCAACAATGTGGTATACCGGGGTCAATGTGCTGTCAATGGATCGAACCAGGGCAATTGAAGCGTTTGGGGTAAACCATGGAAAGCTTTGTGGGGCCTAGATGTGGAAAGGAAGCTGTGGTTTCGGTGGATTACACATAACAGATAAAGACTGAGTGCACATAACAGATAAAGACTGAGTGTGAGCGAATGTGGCCTTTGTTGTCTTTTCCTAGAGCTACCTCGCATGCATGGGGGTGTGGGGGTGGTTTTTCATCTGTGGCGGGATGGCAATGGGAATAGATGAGGGCAGCAAGTATGAATATGTACTTGTGTACATATGTATATGTTTGTGTACGTATATGTATGTATACGTTGAAATGTATAGGTAGGCATATGTGTGTGTGTGTGGGCATTTATGTATTATACATGTGTATGTGGGTGGGTTGGGCCATTCAAATAATAAGAAAAATCAAAAAGTTAAAAAGATATGAAAAAAATGATAAATCATTGATATTTATTGTAGTACCATCATTCAAATTTAGCACTCCACACAAGCTTAGTTTGTGTGTTTGTTGACATCTGCTAACTCTGTGTTTCTTTCATTTCCCTGCCACCACCAATGGATTACTGCTACACAAAGAACTATTCCCAGTGCCACCATTTCAACACCCATGAAAACATTATCACATTATTAATGACCTAGAGACTCGCTAATTAGCCACTAATTGGTGAGGGGCTTATGCTAAGTCCATAACTTCCCTCATCATGTTACATGGGTTATAGACTCTAGAATTCATTTCCAATGCATATTGAAGGTGCTTGTGACATAGGGCACAATAAAACCCGCCTTCCAATTTAAGTGACAGCAGGAAAAGTTAAAGTATACAAGTATGGCTAAGGTCCTCACAGAGCATAATATGTGCTATGTTGGTATATTTCACTCTACAATTTCTTCTACTGCTAAGTACTATGGCTTGTGATATAAGGCATCTCTACAGGTATCTTCGAGATTAAATGAAGGAGGGAAAAGACAACCCATACAAGTATGGCTTGGGTTTCCATACAGCAACCCACACAAGTCGCAAGTATGGCTGGAGTCTTTTAGGTGTTAGTCGGCCCTACGTTACTCTAATATACTACTAATGACTTACTCTATATCATTCAATAAAATAATATGCTCCAAATCATATTCCACAACTGTTACTGTATTCTTAGAACATTACACACAACAGAGCAAAACTCACTCAATATTCAAAGTTCACAGTGATGCAGTGCTAGACAAGTACATTACCACGATAAGTCCCTCTCAAAAGATCTTGGGATAAAAAATAATAAATCAACATACAACAGACCAATTGTTTAACATAACCATATAAAAAAATGAAAGGCAGTTACTTTGTTACGTTACAGGTTTATTCAATAAACTATCTTGTTATACTAATAAGCTTGCTGCCCAACCAAAAGCCACTCCCAACACTTTACCTTCAATAAAATCATCAACTTTCTGACTTCCATCTTCTACTGCTGCATAGCTCACACTAATCAAAATACAATAAATGTGTGCATGGTGTCATTATCGAATTGTACGCTAATATGCATGTATTTCTTTACCTTCCACTGATGCCTTTCAACTACTCGTAACCTCACGCCATTTACTGGTTTGTTGATGTCAGCTCAGCTGCCCTGGCGACGACCACCACCTCCACACCTATTACGGAATAACATTTTTTGATAATTGTATATGAACATTTTCTGTATTTCCTATATGATTAAGTGATTAAGTATATTTTACTATAATACACAGACAGTGAATATATCAACATATTTTACCAAGGATAGCATTCAATGTGTGTACAAATACGTATATTCAATGTGGTACTCAATACATTTAAAATTTTTTGATCAAGGACACAGGGTAAAGAACTTCAATGAGAAAGTACGAAAATATAATACAGCCAAATACAAAAGAAAATGATTTCATAATCACGAGAAACAAATATCAGAAAGCTAATCGCAAGTAGGACTAACGTGGAAGAAACAGAAATTAGTTACTATCATAATCCTATGTCTGTATACAAACACAAGCCTAAAATCAGGTGCATATATAATGAATAACCTCGAGGTTGGGTGCGGGCTCCTTGCCCCATCCAATGATCCGAACCCGCGAGGGCCCCACCTAGGACGGGCACTTGCTGACTCAGGTAACGGTCACCGTACACATGGCAACCAGTTATGGACCCTATCTGCTTTCCCCTGATAAGTCCAAGATGATGTTGCTGGGTTGCATGAGGGGAAAACACGTCTTCGGATCCCCGTGGCTGTTGCCGAGCCCTGTGTTTGTGCCATTGGAGGCGTTTTGAAGTCACATGATGTGCCTTAATGTCCGGAGGCGAACGAGCAACACAGGTACGGTATGGTCTCTATGGGGAGAATGGGGCTCCAAAGGCCTGCGGGTTATCCTACAACTGCATTGAGCACTAGGTCATCCAATGTCATCTCGGGTCACAGGTGTGAATTATGACTGTGGGCTAGAAGGGCTGTGACGGGGTTATACGTTGCATAAAGCACCAAGGAAAATTATGCCACAGGTGGTGTCAATTATAGTGATGTTTGTAGACACCTGCGTTATCACAGGTGCAAGATCCCAACCTAGATTAAAACGTACGAAATCAATACAGACGCTTCAAATATGGGGCTTTTATACCCCCAGCCAAACCATTTGACAACCATAGTACAGAGAGGGAATTTTGCACGTATACCCCTGCGGAAAATATAAAAAATCTGGCCCGGTCAAGAAATATTGAGGGACACTCATTTGTCCCTCATCTAAGACCCTAAGATAAGCCCCACCTAACATAATATATCAGATAATGCTTACCTCATGGCAACCATATAATAATATGTAGTTAAAACAAAGTGATACACAGACCATCTATGCAAAACACAGTTAAAATAATTGGTCGTAAATTTTTGCGCCTTTTTCCTCGATACTTGAGGGCGGTGAGGCTAGCACCTGTACATTCACTTGCAGAAACTGACGATATTTGTGGAAAATTATAAACCTTGTTTTTAATACATTGTCCAAGCACAGATGTTATTCTGAAATGAAGCTATTATTTCCGTAGAAAGCTCGCCAGTCTCACCCCCACGGCTCTTTAACCTACACAGGTCAATTACATCTACTTTGAATGCCACACGTGAAGATAATCTCACAGTCGATATAATACGGTGCTCAGGAATTTGATGGACGTAATTCTCTGGTAATAAGTATACCTTCCATGAGGACTGTAGTGGCTTTGTGCAAACAGTGGACGTGCCGCACTCCTGCTGTATACAAGAAACCTCATACATTAAACAAGCAACAACTTTTTTTTTCCCCTCCAAAGGCACGTAAGTCTTAGAATGAGGAACAATTTTCCAAAAATGAAAGGGAACAATGTTTTATATGAATTATCCTTCCCTATGAACAAGAATGTATCAATATCAAAACGGCGGGAAGAATAGCGTCTCATAGCAACGGCCTTGAGTCCCTAGCAACCTCCGCCGCCCGGGGGCCGGTAACTGATATATATGCTTGTAGTGCGATCAAGACCAACTTACGTCAACATCCGGAGACATTTTCCCCAGCCAGCTGCCTCAGGTACAGGTAAGAGATCTCATTCTACATCTACCCTGTCATACCAGAGTGAAATGTTTCCGCGGCGCGCCATTATTCATTAGCTTACCGACGATTTGTTTCTGTAGAATAATGGGGAATATATTCACTCTTTAATGGTCAAGTTGAAGTAAGGGATCAAAGATATTGAATTGTAAGCCAACCCAACCAAACCTGACAATCTAACGTACTGTTGAGTAGAGCTGACATAATCAATGTGGCTCTTGGATTACTTAAGATTCGTCCTCTGTATTTAGGTTAATTGGATTATTTTGGTATTTAACACCCATCCCAGCCTAACACAGAATGATAAGATAATGACAATGAAAAATGATTATGAGGAGATTCCCTGAAATAGCTCGTCATAGACTTATTCCAATATATAATTTAGCTAGATTCACAATCATCTGAGTGGTTTGCATGCCATCTATATATTTTTTCCTCTTTTTATGATCATTTTTTTCCCTCCTCTAAAGTACAGAGGGCTTACAGAATGTGTGGGATTGATTGGTGGAAAAGTTTGTGAAATACATTTAGAAATCAACAGAATCTGAAAACCTCACCTCACTTCCTCTGGCAGTAAATATTCATCATATTTTCAGTGTTGTTTGAAATATTGCAAGATCATCATTGTCTGAGGTTTACATTTACTTGCCAGTCGTTTTGTATGTACATGTAGTGAACCAGATATGAATTTGTTCAGTATATGGTCTTCATTATGTGGCAGCAGGCTGCAGATGACATTGTCATTAATATGTTGCGAGTACACCACTGAAAATTATGGCAGTTGTTGGCTACTAGAGAAGGTTACTGTAAGTTTTTTAGGTTATGTTAATTCCTACAAGTATTTTATGTGCTTTTAAATTAACCCTAAATTTTTTTGAACTTCTTAGCCTTCCCACTCTTGTCTTATTTATCATTTGTAGAATAGAAAAAAAAAGATCAAGACTGTAATTATTTTTTTCTTAGAAGGTAATCCATATCTATACATTTCTTAGTTATCTTGATATCGATTACTGCTTGCATATCTAGGGTGGTGTATATCCACCCATCCTGCAGCAAGATTGGAATGAGAACACTTCTGTCTCTTTAACTCATCATTATAACTTCTCTTAAACCATCCCTCTCATTTGTTGTAATTTTTTTTTTTTTTTTTTTTTTGCTTTGTCGCTGTCTCCCGCGTTTGCGAGGTAGCGCAAGGAAACAGACGAAAGAAATGGCCCAACCCACCCCCATACACATGCCTTGATTCAATCCACTGACAGCACGTCAACCCCGGTATACCACATCGCTCCAATTCACTCTATTCTTTGCCCTCCTTTCACCCTCCTGCATGTTCAGGCCCCGATCACACAAAATCTTTTTCACTCCATCTTTCCACCTCCAATTTGGTCTCCCTCTTCTCCTCGTTCCCTCCACCTCCGACACATATATCCTCTTGGTCAATCTTTACTCACTCATTCTCTCCATGTGACCAAACCATTTCAAAACACCCTCTTCTGCTCTCTCAACCACGCTCTTTTTATTTCCACACATCTCTCTTACCCTTACGTTACTTACTCGATCAAACCACCTCACACCACACATTGTCCTCAAACATCTCATTTCCAGCACATCCATCCTCCTGCGCACAACTCTATCCATAGTCCACGCCTCGCAACCATACAACATTGTTGGAACCACTATTCCTTCAAACATACCCATTTTTGCTTTCCGAGATAATGTTCTCGACTTCCACACATTCTTCAAGACTCCCAGAATTTTCGCCCCCTCCCCCACCCTATGATCCACTTCCGCTTCCATGTTTCCATCCGCTGCCAGATCCACTCCCAGATATCTAAAACACTTCACTTCCTCCAGTTTTTCTCCATTCAAACTCACCTCCCAATTGACTTGACCCTCAACCCTACTGTACCTAATAACCTTGCTCTTATTCACATTTACCCTTAACTTTCTTCTTTCACACACTTTACCAAACTCAGTCACCAGCTTCTGCAGTTTCTCACATTATGGATTTATGGATTTGCATATGATGTTAAAGAAGCCCTTTTAGGTGCTTATGTTTCATAGGACTATAGTTCTATAGAGTGAAGGTTGAATTAACATATTTATGCAATACAGAAACTGGAAGATCAAAATGACTGCTGTATTTCATAGTTCTTTGTGTTACTTGTCATAAAGGAGTAGACTTTTGTAACATCATGGAAATCCATGTTGATACTTCCTGAAATAATACTTAAGATTTTATGATAGCATTGATTTACTGTATTGTATTGAATACTGAAATTGCATTTTCTTTTACAGAATCCTCACAGTCTGTCTTTTATGCTGTAACCACAGTGGACAGACAGAATGGGGCGAAAAGTTGTGGTAGCAACATCATGCCTGAACCAGTGGGCCATGGACTTTCAGGGTAACTTGGAACGGATTATTGACTCAGTTCAGCTGGCTAAGACGGCAGGAGCCATGTATCGGAGTGGTCCTGAGCTTGAGATATCGTAAGTTGATAGTACCCCGTTATTGAAATTCTAAATGTATTAACTTTTTCAGTGTTTTCACTTTCAGCATCATGGAATTTGAAACTTATCCATCCATGGTAATTTCACGTTCGATTTTGATGTGAAGTCCATTGTTTTATCATTGTTTAAGAGAAAACATATTTTCAGTGTTTAAGAGAAAACATATTTTCAGTGATAATAATAGAATTTGTTTTACTATACATCATGTTAAAAGTTAACCAAATATATCTTTGTCCTTATACTTGAATGTGATTCTGATACTGTCTGTGCAAGTGGACAGTTTCCTCTTTCAAAATTCTGACCAATTGTGAGAAAGCTGACCAGGATTTGCTGAGATATTTAGGACATATGGAGAGGTTGAGCAAAGAAAGAGTAACTAAGAGGATCTATCTATGAGAAATTAAGGGAGCTAGGGAGAGGGGAAGGTAGACCAGTTGGGAGATGGAAGGATGAAGGAGGCTTTGGCAAATTGGTAGAGGAACATTCAGGAGGGTGAGAGGTGTGTATTGGATAGAATGAACTGGATCTGTATCATTTACTTGGGATGATGTACTGCCACAGGGTGTATGAAATGGTCAAAGTAAACTATTGAATATCCTGTGGAGCTTGGCTGTTTCTTCCCTATGCTGCCTCACTCTAAGATGGGAGGGGTCATTAGGTATGATATGATATTTGGCTGTAATGATAAATTCAGGAATCACCAAGTGCTTACACCATATTGTTTTATTTTTTTAGTGGATACAGTTGTGGAGACCACTATTATGAGAGTGATACATTACTGCACTCATGGGAGGTGGTTGCTGAATTACTGCAGCATCCATCATGCACAGACATTATGATTGATGTTGGGTTACCAGTCATGCACAAGAATGTCAACTATAATTGCAGACTGGTTTTCCTGAACAGGTAAGAATCTTTGACTTTAAGTAGTATTGTCCTCTGTGAAGATGAACTTGGAAACTTGGGTGTGTTTGACTTATGGTTATTTTAGAAAAATGAAATATCCATACATATTGTTACTGGATCACTGCCAGTGCTAATCATCGCAAGGGGCTCTTGACCACTGGTGATAACTCTCTATTGATTCTCATGAACTCATTCCATTTTATATCAGTCCATGTAAACGTGCTTTTTAAGGAGTCAGATATTTTTGCTTTTTTATATTCTGCTAGTTTAACAGGGGTAAGGTCAATAGCATGTAGCCTTTCAGTTCACTTATTCACATCCTGAACTTGTGTCCACTATGGTGCAGTGTCAGAAATTAATATATCAGAAGTCCAGAAACTTTAAAAATCTGGACATTTTTTTTAGGTTTAAAGTATTGTGCCATTATGTGTTGTGTATATATCTCTAAACAAGAAAAAGAAGTAAACTCTCTTGCCGGTAAGACAACCAAAGCCAAAGATCCTGTTTGCACAGTTAGATTTTTTCAATGTATGTATATTTTTTTATGGTGAGAAATCTGGAAGAAAATACTGGTAGCATTTGGGTCCCAGTGATCCTGGATTTTGAATATTGTAATAATATATCAAACAAAGGCTTCCTGATTATTTTTGTTGTGTGTCTTTATCTTTTTTGCACACTGATTAATTCATGAGACTAATGTTTCTCTTCAGACCTCAATTGTTGCACATAGGATGCTACCTTTTTTTTTTTATTATTTTCACAGTTTGTGATGATTACTTTCTTGCTACCAGCACACTTTGGCAGTTTTTGTTGACAAGATATTTTCAAAAAAATCCTAAATGATAAATTATCAAATGAATAAGTTCTTGTGTTTAGCTCAAATCTGATGAAAAGTTGTTATTTCCAAAACTTTCAGTGCCATGTGATCTGAGCATAGCTACCATTGGTAAACACACAGGTGCATACATACCTAGGAGTAAAGTAATGGTACATATATACAAGGTTAAGAAGACATGGTGGGTGTCATGAGTATAAAATTCTCTCCCTGTAAAACATGAATAGCAATTACATGCCCCTGTTTATGACTGGCTTTCCAACTGTTTTTAAATTACTGGGAATGCTGTGTATTAAGATACATACTGGGGTATTTGTTAGAAACTAATCAGTATGTTTTTACCATGACACCCCACTTCTTTTGTTGACTTTCCTGTACATTTGATTTGGCTTGATATTTTAGTTTCATTAATACTTCTTTTGATTATCAACTTTGGTTCCATTTTTGCTTCCCCTTAAGAGCTTTACATCTTTAAAAGTGTACATTCATCAAATCTATCAGATTTAACCCTATCCTTGGAGTACACAGCAAAACTTGTACCTCCCTTTATGTGGGTACTGTACAAGAAATTTTTTTAAGAAACATCTTAACAGTTATGAAACACTTCAAAAACAATGGCAAATTACTTTATCATCTGTACCATGTGGTGATTGCAAATTTAGCCCAGGTGAGTGGTGAAATGAAGTTAAAATAGGAAGGTATGCTTTATTGATATGTGGAGATACCTTATGTAGCAAGCACTAGGAAAAAAATCCTAGAGTTACAGTTACCCACATAACATAAAAGGGAAGGGATGGCCCAGCATGCACATTTATGCACCCATGTTGATTAGTGGTTAATTAATGATAGTTTTTGGTAGACTGATTATGATGATAACGATTCCGTAGATGTTAAACTAATAGTACTAGTAGAATTTCTCTGTGTATCAGTAATCCATAGGAGGTGGTGGAGAAGGGACAAAAAGAAGAGTTAGTGAAAGTCAATTAAGATATGGAAAGCATTAATCTTACCTTTCCTTTTTCTCCTCTATTATTTCTTCGTCAAGCACCATTTCTCCTATTATGTAAAGTAGGTTATCTCATATAATCTTGTGTTCATAGTTCATATTAATGCACACATCGAAATTCTTCCATTTTTTCACCTGTCATATATATTCTTTGTCTTTCCTTTCATATTGGCTTGGGTGCCTGGTCCTTTTCCTTTCAGGTCACGTTATGTGTTATTTCCTGGTGTATCCTCGCTTGCTCAACATTAATGAAGTCTCATGTGACATAGCACTTTGATTTTCATATCTTCCTTGACTCACTCACATGTTTCTTCTGTAGTGGTACATGTTGATTTGGAAATTTCTCATTTTTTCCAGTCATTTGTTTTTTCGTATACATGTTACTATAGATTTGTCCCTTACTTCAGCCTTGTCTGTAGCAGTCTGGATCTGACAGTTTTACAGTCTCCCTCAGAGTTTCCAGCTACCTTAACAGGTATGGGTTTCCCTCCCTCTATTCTGTGATCCTTTTGTTGATTGATGCATAACAGTATATTCCACTTCAAATTATGTCTTTTTCATCCCCACTTTTAGATTTACTTTTATCGAGCGTACCATTAAAACTATAACAAAACTTTTCAGTCTCACAGTTTTTACATTTCTTCACTCATTACATCGTATATCTTTGCACTGGATGGCTTTCTGTCTGAGAACAAAAATTCTAATTGAACCTAGCCAGTTTTACTTTGTCATTCATGGCCTACCCACAAAGGCTGTAGCATTGGATCTAATTATAGAACTGTGATAGCTTTGATAATATTGAAATTTTCATCTGTTTGATTATGTGTGAAGAGTCATTTTATAGTGAAGAATGGTCTATTTATGAAATTGTTTTCATGGTGTATTCTTTGGTGTGATTTCATTTACTGCATGCTGACTCTGAAACACAGAAACATGTATTTAGAATTAGTTTTTGATGATAGAGAAGTAGTAAAATGGAACTGTTATTGAGATATGTGTTCATACAAGTTAGATGATAGTTGAAAGCTAACTCATGTTTAATGATTAAGATTTAAAAAAATGGATATGGCTTGAGTATTTTTTGATATATAATGTATAGTTTTTTTGCACACAGGAAGATTCTTCTCATCCGTCCAAAGTTATGCCTATGTGATGATGGTAACTACCGTGAGACAAGATGGTTTACTGCCTGGCGGAAGGTAAAGAATTCTATTTTTCATGTGACTTATAAAGTGAAAGATATTAGAAAAACTGAAGGAAAATTTAAGGAAGGAATTACAAACTATTTTGGATGGAGATAGATAAGTTTTGGGGAAGATTTGATGTGTTCGTAAGGGTGTGCTAGAAAAACATAAGAGATGAGAATGAAGTTTAATGGTGTAGAGAGTACTTTGAAAATGAATAAGGGTGATGACAAACAGATTATTATTAGTTCAGTAAGATTCAAGGTTAGGAGAGTGGAGAGTAGGTATTAGCGAGGGGAGAACTTTATGCTGGAGGTAGGAAAATCAGTGTGTTACCTTAAGAAATAATCAAGTAGGAGTTTGGGTAAAAAGGGGAATTTGATAAAGAGAAGTGGAGATGAATCAGCATTAGAAACAATATGGAAAGTGCTTGTAGCAGGATGAAGAGAGGTTACACAACTTATGAATGGCTGAAGACAGTGATTGTTTTGTTATAAATCTGATGAGAATATGAGGTTTCTTTGGCTTGACTTCTCAGTCATTCCCTGTGTCATCCAGTATCCCCACTGCATTTGAAATAGATATTTGCTGGTCATCTAGTATGTTTGCTTGTTAGATAAATTGCATCAGATACAAATATTTGGATGACATTACAGCTGGATGTCTTGAATGCAGATTTTGGATATTTGTTGTGCAATGGGATTTGATAACCATTCATATTTTCAGATCCGCCAAGTTGAAGATCACTATCTACCAAGAATGATCAGCAGAATAACGGGACAGATCACAGTACCATTTGGTGATGCTGTTATTGCCACCAGAGATACTTGCATTGGTTATGAAATTTGTGAAGAACTTTGGAATCCGGAAAGGTAAGCTATCACTCTGTTGTGAGTAGATTTTAATCTCTGTTATTATCTGTCATTAATAGAAATAGGCTCAATTTTGAAAATGAGAATATTTTTGGTATTGCATTTTATATCATATATTGTGCTTGAGATATATTAAAGGTGACAGTATGCCTGTATAGTGCTATTGTATAAAGGCAAAGGGAGTAAAGGTGAGTGCATTACAGAGGCATAAGTTTGTTGAATTTATCTAGTAAGTTGTATGGGAGGATGGTGATTGAGAGGGTGATCACATATACAGAACATCAGATTGGGGAAGAACAATATGGTTTCAGGAGTGATAGAGGATGTGTGGATCAATATTTGCTTTGAAGGATGTATGTGAAAAATATATAGAGAAACAAGATGATTTATTTATGGCTTTTGAATCTAGAGAAAACATATGATGATGTTGATAGCAATGCTCTGTAGAAGGTGCTAGGAATATATGGTTTGAGAGGAAAGCTATTAGAAGCATTGAGGCATTTTTATAAAGAGAGTAAGGCATGTTTGCAAGTAGGTAGAGAGAATGAGTGATTCCAGTTGAAGATGGATCCTTAACTTAGGGGTGTAAGATGTTAACTAGACTGTTTAATCTGTTTATGGATGGGGTTTTCTGGAGGGTGAATGCAAGGGTCTTGGATAGTGGAGTAGGTGCATGGTCTGCAAAGGGTGGGAAGGCCTGGGAGGTGTCATTTGTTGTTTGCTGATGTTTCAGTGCTTCTGGCAGATTTAAGTGTGAAACTGCAGAAGCTGGTGTGTGAGGTTGGGAGAGTGTTTGAAAGAAGGAAGTTGAGAGTTAATGTGAGTAAAATTAAAGGTATTAAGTGTAGCAGGTAAAATCAAGGTTGTTAAGTTTAGCAGTGAAAAGAAGAAGGGGGAAATCAAGTGGTGGAACGATCTAGTAAAAGATAAACTGAATGATCTGGATCTGAACATGGTGGAGGTTTGAGGCATGTATGGGATAGAGCTAATTGAAGTGATGTGCTGTATGTGGGCTGAGCCAGGTCATATGAAGCATTCAAGGGAAATCATGGAAAGGTCTTTGTGGCTTAGTTGTGGATTGGGATTTTGTTTTGTTGCATTATATCTGACAGCTTGAGAGTGGATGTGAGTAAATGAGGCTGATCTACATATGTTCCTCGTGCTGTCTCACTACATTGGTAAAAGTGAACAAGTATGACAATATATAGATAGATAGGTAGATAGCAGATTGAAGAATATATTTATTCTTATCTTATGATGATCACAATGTTTAAGATTTCCTTCACAGTTCTCACATTCCAATGGCTCTTGATGGTGTGGAGATAATTGTGAATGGTTCAAGCTCATACACAGAGATTCGAAAGGGATATGTATCACAGGATCTCATCAAATCTGCAACTGCGAGGAGTGGAGGATGTTACCTTTTTGGTAACCAAAGAGGATGTGATGGTAAGAATTTTTTTGGTTAAGATTACACTTAAAAGGAACTATAACTTTGCAGGAAACATTAAGTTTTGGCTATTTTTTTGTGCTTGACATTAAGTGAACAGTTTATCTTGGCCCTCGTTATGCTTACTGTATTTTGCAGACACAATTGAAATGTGCATGATGATTACACACAATTTTACATATCCTGAGATTTTTTATTTTTAAAGGCAAATTTTTTAGTGCATTAAGACTATAAAGATAACAGAGATAGCAACACCAATAGATTTTGCTATGCATACTATGAGTTCTCTGGCCAGTATCAAACCTCCTCAGTACCCTTAATTTAAGATCAGATGATATCCTTACATCCTTTTCTCCAATGAGTGTCTCATATTCCTTCCAGGCATACCTAGTAATTAGATTCCTATACTACTATAGTTGGTAGGTAGCCAACAACCAGGGAGGTTTATTACCAGTACTACCCACCTGGGTGTTAGGAGGGTTAGTGACATCTTAGTGAGCCAGCACTTTAGTGGTTGTCAAGTTGCACTCCTCTGACCCAGGTAGCTGTCTTTTTTTTCTGCTTCTTTAACATGTGGACTACTGGCATTCTGTCCTCAAATAGACAGTCCCTTCTTGTCTTATGTAACACTTGACAACACTTAACTCACACAGCTCGTTCTTCATAACTCCAGATTTTCCTGCATTGAGCACTGTGTGCTAGCCCTGCTTTTTGACATAATGTTAGGAGCAGTAGATAGAAGTAATAGGTAGGAACATTTAGGCTGGAGCATTAGGTAGAGGTAGTAGGTTGGAGCAGTAGATAGAGGAGCATTAGGTAGAAACATTAGGTAGAAGTTGTAGGTTGGAGCATAAGATAGAAGTAATTAGGAACTTTAGGTAGGAGCTTCTGCAAACACTGCTTTAGACTTGCCCTCTGCTAGAGGCCTGTTAAGGGTGAGGCACTAAAGGCTAAGATGTGCCACTGGAGTTCTTTAGTTATGGAGACTGTTGCTATGGCCTCCCCTTTGAGGGAGTTCCAGTTGGAACAGGTGTCAGAGATGCAGATAGTTACTATACAGTAAATGATGAGGTAGCAGTGAACAAAATCTGAACATATTTTGCCCTCCTTTCACCCTCCTGCATGTTCAGGCCCCGATCACACAAAATCTTTTTCACTCCATCTTTCCACCTCCAATTTGGTCTCCCACTTCTCCTCGTTCCCTCCACCTCCGACACATATATCCTCTTGGTCAATCTTTCCTCACTCACTCTCTCCATGCTCCCAAACCACCCCAAAACACCCTCCTCCGCTCCCCCTACCATGCTCTCCCTATTTCCATACTTATACATACACAGACATATACATATATACACAAGTACATATTCATACATGCTACCTTCATTCATTCCTGCCGCCACCCCGCTACACATGAAATGGCACCCCCTCCCCCCGCATGCGCGTGAGGTAGTGCTAGGAAAAGACAACAAAGACCACATTCGTTCACACTCAGTCTCAAGCTGTCATGTATAGTGCACCGAAACCACAGCTCCCTTTCCACATCCAGGCTCCACAAAACTTTCCCTGTTTTTTCCTATCTGTTACAAGTTGAAGTTTGGTGTCATTTGTTTTCAGTACTTTATTTCTTGTTTGGATAAAAGAAATTTAGAATGAAATAAACTTACTAATATGATTAGGATGTGGGTTTTAAATCTGATTTGTAGTGAAACCAGCATTTCTAGCCTTATAAAACCCATACCATCCTTATTACTGCAGTTGCCTTGGATATATTTTGATTTAGTCAGTCCTGGAACTAATAAAGCTGAACCTTCAGGAATTGATTTTTATTCAGTCTTTACATATCCCCACACTCTGTTTAAGTTATAGATCAGTGATGTGAAAACTTGGTTTATGAAAATTGTTCCCAAATAATCATGTACAGGGTTACTTGCTTGGCAGTCTGGAGGAACTTTGATGTAAGTACACATCTGACATGAACTTTGGAAGATAGGTGATTAAGTTTATTTCTAACAGGTTTTAGTGACTGATATTTCAGTCTGTGCACACTGCACTGTTTTATCTATCTGTCTATATCTCTGAAGCCTGTTCCCTTTGGGAACTCCCTTGGAGGGTGGTCACAGCAAAAGTCTCCATAACTGTTGAACTTCATTGCTGCCTCTTAGTCTTTGATGCCTCACTTTTAACGGGCCACTGGTGGAGGGCAATTCTAGTGCAGTGTTTTTAGAGGCTCTTACCTGATGTTTTTACCAACTACTTCTACCTATTGTGAATATCTAATATTCCTCCCTACTACTTGTACTTAATGTTCCCAGGGCCCAGCTAATGCTCCTACCTACTGCTTCTTCCCAATGCTTCTGCCTAAAGCTCCTGTCTAGCTTTCCAGCATACTACTTTTTATTGCTCCTACCATTTTGCCAAAAGGCAAGGCTTAGTGCAAAATCCCCATCACAGGAAAATCAGAGTTGTGTGAGTTAAGTGTTGTCAACTGTTATTTGTGACAACGAGAGATTGTATGTTTGGGGACAGAATACCAGCAGTCTGGTTTTTTAGATACATATGTGACAATAAAGAAAAGGATATATGTTTAAACATGCTCTTGTTATACATCATCTTATAGGGAACTGCTGTCTGTACTGTGTAAGATGAACAAATTTGCATGTAAACTTCTACTGTCATAACTTTTAATCAACAGGTGATCGGGTGTATTTTTCTGGAGACTCAATGATTGGTCTTAATGGGTCAATTGTAGCTCGGGCAACTCCATACAGCTTATCAGAAGTGGAAGTGGTTACTGCAACAGTTGACTTAGAATCCATCCGCTGTTATCGATCTGTAATTCGGAGCAGGTGTCTTCACGCATCCAAGAGTCAGGCTTATCCTCGTGTCCAGGTATCTTACTGAGTTGTGATTTATTTTCATTCCTAGCTTGCTGAAAAGTTCCAACAGTACCAAAAGAGTGGAAGTTTGAAAAGAATCCTCCTGTAGTTTTATTGCATTCTGGCTGTTAACAACCTATAACAGGTCAGTAAGCAGTCCCACAGCATCCTTACCACCAATCTTCTCACTCTTGTAAAAATAAGAGGGACTCTAGTTAAACTTTCTTGCTTTATCAACCAAACTTTATTACTGTGGCAAGCTTGCTGAGGGTTGTGTTCACTTAAGTATTCAGAGAGTGACATGTCTTTAGTTATGTATTCAGAGGGTGATTGATAACATTTTAGGTTTTTCACATGAAAAAACTTTTGTGTTAATAATCATGTAACATATCTATGTACAGCATTTGTTTTTAGTATCCAAAAATTGTGTACTTTCTTTACTCAGGGGAACCTGTATAGCAACCATATTTCTGTTGTATTTCATCATCTTAGTGGTAGTAAAAAGAGTGTGGTTGAGAGAGCAGAAGAGAGTGTTTTGAAATGGTTTGGTCACATGGAGAGAATGAGTGAGGAAACATCGACAATGAGGATATATGTGTCAGAGGTGAAGGGAACGAGGAGAAGTGGGAGATCAGATTGGAGGTGGAAAGATGGAGTGAAAAAGATTTTGAGTGATCAGGGCCTGAACATGCTGGAGGGTGAAAGGCGTGCATGGAATAGAGTGAATTGGAATGATGTGGTATACCTGGGTCAACATGCTGTCAATGGATTGAACCAGGGCATGTGAAGTTTTTTTTTTTTTTTTTTTTATACTTTGTCGCTGTCTCCCGCGTTTGCGAGGTAGCGCAAGGAAACAGACGAAAGAAATGGCCCAACTCACCCCCATACACATGTATATACATACTTCCACACACGCAAATATACATACCTACACAGCTTTCCATGGTTTACCCCAGACGCTTCACATGCCTTGATTCAATCCACTGACAGCACGTCAGCCCCGGTATACCACATCGCTCCAATTCACTCTATTCCTTGCCCTCCTTTCACCCTCCTGCATGTTCAGGCCCCGATCACACAAAATCTTTTTCACTCCATCTTTCCACCTCCAATTTGGTCTCCCTCTTCTCCTTGTTCCCTCCACCTCCGACACATATATCCTCTTGGTCAATCTTTCCTCACTCATCCTCTCCATGTGCCCAAACCACTTCAAAACACCCTCTTCTGCTCTCTCAACCACGCTCTTTTTATTTCCACACATCTCTCTTACCCTTACGTTACTCACTCGATCAAACCACCTCACACCACACATTGTCCTCAAACATCTCATTTCCAGCACATCCATCCTCATGGGCACAACTCTATCCATAGCCCACGCCTCGCAACCATACAACATTGTTGGAACCACTATTCCTTCAAACATACCCATTTTTGCTTTCCGAGATAATGTTCTCGACTTCCACACATTCTTCAAGGCCCCCAGAATTTTCGCCCCCTCCCCCACCCTATGATCCACTTCCGCTTCCATGGTTCCATCCGCTGCCAGATCCACTCCCAGATATCCAAAACACTTCACTTCCTCCAGTTTTTCTCCATTCAAACTCACCTCCCAATTGACTTGACCCTCAACCCTACTGTACCTAATAACCTTGCTCTTATTCACATTTACTCTTAACTTTCTTCTTCCACACACTTTACCAAACTCAGTCACCAGCTTCTGCAGTTTCTCACATGAATCAGCCACCAGCGCTGTGTCATCAGCGAACAACAACTGACTCACTTCCCAAGCTCTCTCATCCCCAACAGACTTCATACTTGCCCCTCTTTCCAAAACTCGTGCATTTACCTCCCTAACAACCCCATCCATAAACAAATTAAACAACCATGGAGACATCACACACCCCTGCCGCAAACCTACATTCACTGAGAACCAATCACTTTCCTCTCTTCCTACACGTACACATGCCTTACATCCTCGATAAAAACTTTTCACTGCTTCTAACAACTTTCCTCCCACACCATATATTCTTAATACCTTCCACAGAGCATCTCTATCAACTCTATCATATGCCTTCTCCAGATCCATAAATGCTACATACAAATCCATTTGCTTTTCTTCATGTGAAGTGTCTAGGGTAAACCATGGAAAGTTTTGTGTGGCCTGGATGTGGAAAGGGAGCTGTGGTTTCATTATACATGACAGCTAGAAACTGAGTGTGAATGAATGTGGCCTTTGTTGTCTTTTCCTAGCACTACCTCGTGCACGTGCAGGGGAAGGGGGTTGTCATTTCATGTGTGGCAGGGTGGTGACAGGAATGCATAAGGGCAGACAGTATGAATTATGTACATGTGTATATATGTATATGTCTGTGTGTATATATATATATATATATATATATGTATACATTGAGATGTATAGGTATGTTATGTGAGTGTGTGGTCACGTATGTATATACATGTGTATGTGGGTGGGTTGGGCCATTCTTTCGTCTGTTACCTTGCTCTACCTTGCTAATGGGGGAGACAGCGACAAATTATAATAAAAACAGATATTTCATTTGTATGTACTCTGTTTGATTACTCCTTGTAGGTGAACTTTGCCCTCTCCAATGATGAAGACATATTTCTGCCATCATGTGTACCAATAGAATATAGCATCCCAACCCCAGAAGAAGAGATTCTTTTTGGCCCTGCTTGCTGGTTGTGGGACTATCTGCGGCGTTCAGGTCAAGGGGGTTTTCTTCTCCCGTTATCTGGAGGTGTTGACTCCTCCTCAACAGCAGCCATTGTCTTCTCCATGTGTCACTTGGTGATACAGGCAGTTGCTAATGGTGAAGAGAAGGTATAGATATAATTATTATTTATTCTCTGTGTCATATATAGTTGATTGCATTTAAGCCTCGATAGTCAGCATAATATACTGGTAATGAAATATGGTTACTCTACATTCTTATCCCTGGGGATAGGGGAGAAAGAATACTTCCCACGTATTCCCTGCGTGTCGTAGAAGGCGACTAAAAGGGGAGGGAGCGGGTGGCTGGAAATCCTCCCCTCTCAGTTTTTTTTTTTTTTTCAATTTTCCAAAAGAAGGAACAGAGAAGGGGGCCATACTATTCGCGGGAAACGGCGAATAGTACGAAAAGAAAGAAAAGAAATATGGTTACTCTACATTCTTATGCATTCTCGTTCTTAAGTCTTGCTTGTAATGCTTTTGCCAAAGAATGCTATTTATTGGTTTCAATACCATGCAAGTGAAGCAACAAAAAAGTTAATGCTATAGGGATATGAAATGTACTTATGGTTGTAGCTCCTCAAAATAATCTATAGATATGTATTTTCTCCCATTGTGATATGCCATCAAGCTTTTGCAGTCTAATGATAATTCATTAATACTTTTTTTAGTTTTGTTGTCTATTTGAATAGTTACAGTAAGACTATGGGAGTTCAGATCATTGTCTTCTGTTTCACTTTGTTATCCAGGTTCCTTGTACAGGATGGTCTACGTTCTCTCTCTTCCTGTTGTAGTAGTATGTTTAGCAGACTTCAGGTCACTTTACACAGGAACAGTGCCATATGGCAGTGTGGAATAGGCAATGGGAATACTTTTGGATTTGGTGCTAATTTAGTATCTTTCAACCTTGCATATAGAGGTATTTGTCTGTATTTGATGGATCTTATGGCCCAGCATAACTTAGCAAACTGTGGGTGACCCTGATAGAGACCATCCTCTCACAGCAGTTGAATAATAGCTTTCTTTAGATCAGAGGTTTTTCATCTTTTCAGAAAGCTTCATTATTACAGCTCAGTATAGTTAGAGCAACATAATGATATAAATGGTCGTTAATAAAATGATTGAAAAGTAAAACTATTAGAATATTTTAATTATTTTGTTTTCAAATTTCTAAGTTTAATAACCTGTATTTCGATAGGTACTGGAAGATGTGAGACGCATAGTATCCCAAGCTGACTATGTTCCTCGAGATCGTCGGGAGCTTTGTGGCAGACTTTTCCACACAGTCTACATGGCTACTGAGAACTCGTCAACAGAGACCAAATCTCGAGCAAAACTTCTTTCCCAGCAGATTGGAAGGTGGTCCATGATTTTTTTTTGTGACACTTAACTCCTTAGTGTACAAGACCCTGGACTTCCACCATTTAGAACACTGTGCATTGAGTGTCCCTTGCATGATACCTGCCTACTAAAGGGTTAAAGTTTAACTCTAGAACGTTACTATTATGGTTTTGTATATGAATGATTCAGCTTATGGATGGGCTGATGGAAAGTGAATACAAGGGTTTTAAGGAGAGGGGCAGGTCTGCAGTCTGGCAGAAGTAGGGTCTTGGTAGGTGAGTCAGTTATTGTTTGCTGATAACATGGTGCTGATGGCTGATTCGAGTGAGTAGCAGCAGAAAATGGTTTCTGAGTTTGGGAGAGTTACTGAAAGGGGAAAGATGAGAATAAATGTGAAAGAAAAAAACAAGGTTGGGATATGAGTTTGAATAGAGAAAACTAAGAGGAAGCCAAGTATTTTAGATATCTAGGAGTGGACATGTCAGTGAATGAAACCATGCTAGCTAAAGTGCATCACAGGGTGGATGAGGGGGCAAACTATCTTGAGAGCATTGTGGATTGTGTGGAAAGACATGTCACTATTTAGTAGGGCAAAGATGAGTCTGTTTGAAGGTATAGTAGTCCTGATGGTGTTGTATGGATGTGAGGCATGGACTTTAGATGAGAATGCATGGAAGAGGGAGAATAAGGAAATTAATGTTTGAGTACAGTGTGTTGCATGGTGAAAGTTAATCAAGTAAGAAATTATAAGGTAAGAGAGAGATGTGATGATAAGAAAAGTATGGTTGCGAGATCTGAAGAGGATGTGCTAAAATGGTAGGGATGTATGGAGAGAATGAGTGAGGAGAGGGTGACAAAGAGGATACATCTGTCAGAAGTAGAAGGGACAAGGAAAAGAAGAGTCTGAATTAGAGATGGAAAGATGGAGTGAAAGAAATTTGAGTACTCAGGCCCTGAAGATGCAGGAGGGTGTAAGGCTTGCATGGGATAGAGTGAATTGGGCCAGTGCAGTATGAAGGGGGCCACTTGCTTTCAATGGACTGAGCTTGGGCATATGAGGAGGTGGCGAAACCACAGAAAAGCCTATGTGGCCTTGTTTTAGATAGGGAGTTGTGGTTTTGGTGCCTTATACATAGGAGGCTAGAGAATGGAATTTATATGTTATTTATCATGAGTGGTATGAAGTGTGTAGCATGATAGTAAGTTTAGAAAGATAAGATGTACTTCATGATTTTTGTGCTGCTGTCTGACAATGGTCTCGGTATTTGTTGTAATGAACTAATTTCATTGATTGGAAACATAGTTCTAAGAAATATTGAAATAGTTATATTTTGTATATTCTTGAATGATGAAACTTTTTTCCTTTTATTCAGCTACCACATACCAATAGCAATTGACAGTATGGTATCAGCAGCACTAGGCATCTTCAGTGCTGCCACAGGTTTCATCCCAAAGTTTAGAGTGCGTGGAGGAACAGTTAGAGAAAACCTTGCCTTGCAGAACGTGCAAGCAAGACTTCGTATGGTGCTTGCCTATCTCTTTGCTCAGGTGAGGAAATCGTGATCAATGCCTAACTCACTTTTTATTTATCTGTCCATATCCTTTATGCTGTTTGCAGTACAGGTAGGTGTCTTACGTAAAATTTCTTCCACACTGATATATGCATATTTCTGCAAATTCTGTCTTATGAGTGTATATCCCAAGAATGAAGGCAGTAGATATTGTAACCTATAGACTACCCTTAACTCAAATAGGGGAATAATTTAAAAGGTTTTTATCCCCTTAAAAATAGTCAACTTTTCCATGAATTATATGAAAAATTAGTTTTTAGACCAAGACTTTTACCTGAGATCAACTTTGCATGGATATGTACCAGGAATGGGGTACTCTTATCAAATGCATTAAGTATTCATATTCATATTCAAATCCATGGGTGGGAGGATGAAAGTATTGATGCCTGTGTTCTAATACTGAGTCAGAGTATTTGTATTTGTATTCACACATTCTGTAAATCTACTAGCTTCTCTGCCGTGACACCTTGTTAGTGACCCTGGGATTAGCAACTGGACAGTCTGGCTTGGGTGAGATCAAGTTAGGCCATATCTGCAACCAGGTCTCCTTCCCCAAAACCACACTATTCCCACAACATGTGTGATCCAGATCTCACCCCACCCCCATTGCCCACTGTGCTCTTTAACCTCATCACCACCTCCAAGGTATATATATTTACACCAATTTTGTCACGGAAAGGCTGTTCCTCACAAGGTGTTTTCCTACATCAAGGTGTTTTCTTGCCAACCAGCCATTTCAGTCATCTTAATGTTGAAGTGTTGTTTATTACCCCTCTAAAACCATGTTCACATTACAAGCTTCTTCATAGTAATGCAGTAGTAATCAGAGATGGCTACTAACCAGAGAAGTTTCCAGTGCATTGATATGTACTGTATATCTGATGATAATACTAATTATGATTTGATATCTAATAATGGGTTACATTTTAAGATATCTAAATTTGTAGATGATCCTAAATTGGGAAATAGATCTACAACAGAAAATGAATGTCTGCAATATCAAACTGATACAGACAAACTAATGGACTGGTTTATTAGGTAGTAAGAGAATATTGATATTGATAAGTGCAAGGTTTAAAAAGGAAAAGGCAAGCTAATTTGTGAATTCTATCACAAAAGGTAAATGGGGTAAAGGACCTGGATATGATAATCTCTGATGATCTAAAACCATGGAAATAGTGCACAGAAGCAGTAGAAAGGCAAACAAAATTCTTATATTCATAGGTAGGGCTTTTGAATATGTCTCGGGAAATTATCCCCTTTATTTGTGTGATGTTCATAGTAATGGATATAAACTCATGAGTTAACATTTTACCTTGAATGAGGCATCTTTAACTGGATTTGTTAACATTTGGAACAATTTATCAATTAAAGTAGTTGAAAGCAATGCCAAAGATGCATTTAAGTGAAGACTTGATAGATATTTAGCTTCAAATCCACAGCTGATATTATTTGCACCTCCTTCACTGTACGATAAGTTTACAGGTCTTCATCTTTCACGTTAATGTATGAGTTTCTGTTTTTCACAATTACAAACAGCATTGTTAGGACCCATAGTATGTTGCTGTTTGAATTGACTTATTTTCAGTTGTATTTGATTGCATCATTAAATCCTTGAAAATATATTGTTTCAGTATCATTGTCTACTGTACTTTTATTTATTATAAAGATTACAGCCAATTATTTATGAATATATTCATGAATGCATTCAAATGTATTTGTATTTTGATACTTCATTCTTTTCCTGTATTTGTATTTGTGTGATGCCACCTTACCCCTAAGTCTTCTTTTGCTGCCATTGTGTCTGCATGGAGTACATTCTCACCTAGTGCAACATGCCTCTGACTAAGGTGCTGATTCTTAGGGCTAAAAGTATATATATAGGTTTATAAACAACTATGGGGAAGGCTCAGAAGCAGAGAGTTTTGTTTCTAGGTATGGGTGATGTGGATGGTATAAGAGGCATTATAATTTCTCTATCATTAAAGTGACTGGTGAAGTAACTAGTGCAGATGGTGATGTGTTTCAAATATTCCCAACAGAAGTAGTAAAAGAGTCTTGTTCAAACTCCTTTCACCTTCCCATCTTGTGTCTATCCAACTTACATCCCAGTAAATGTGGACTTAGATGTTACTTTGATTTTACCTGGATTGTTTATGCAATATGATTGTAGAGGAGAATTTCTCGTTAGAATTATGGGATTAAGGCTTGGTAATGTGATGAATGCAGAAGTGATAGTAAAACAGTAACAAGTAGGTAATGAAATGAACGATGGAATGTTAAGGCAGGAATGAGATGTGGAAAGAAAAAGAGAAACCAATAAGGATATTTGTATGAGGTGAAATAAAGTGAGTGCTGCTTTACTGGAAGGATGGAAAATGATTATGTGATTATTCACTCACTGAACTGATAGACTGGCAAAATTTTTCTGTAATTTGTCAAAGACTTTGATTTTCAGTTGATGCTCTGGGTTCGTGGAAGACAGGGTGGACTCTTGGTTTTAGGATCTGCAAATGTAGATGAGGCACTAAGGGGATACATGACTAAATATGACTGTAGTTCTGCTGATATTAATCCCATCGGTGGATTTTCCAAGGCTGACCTCAAGAGATTTCTGCTTCTAGCCAAAGACAGGCAAGTTTACAAACCAATGATTTAAGCACTTAGATCTCCTGGGAATTATTTACCTATTTTATAATTTATTTCATACATTTAGAATATATATATTTATTTATTATACTTAATCACTGTTTCCCGCTTCAGCAAGGTAGTACCAGGAAACAGATGAAGAGTGGCCCATCCACTCATATACACATATATATATATATATATATATATATATATATATATATATATACATAAATGCACATATACATATCAACATATACATCCACATACATGCACAGACATTATTTTATTCTTTATTTTGTTATACTTTGTCGCTGTCTCCAGCGTTAGCGAGGTAGCGCAAGGAAACAGACGAAAGAATGGCCCAACCCACCCACATACACATGTATACACATACAAGTCCACACATGCACATATACATACCTATACATCTCAGCGTATACATATATATACACACACACACACAGACATATACATATATACACATGTACATGATTCATACTGTCTGCCCTTATTCATTCCCGTCGCCACCCCGTCACACATGAAATGACAACCCCCTCCCCCTGCATGTGTGCGAGGTAGCACTAGGAAAAGACAACAAAGGCCACATTTGTTCACACTCAGTCTCTAGCTGTAATGTATAATGCACCAAAACCACAGCTCCCTTTCCACATCCAGGCCCCACAGAACTTTCCATGGTTCACCCTAGACGCTTCACATGCCATGGTTCAATCCATTGACAGCATGTCGACCCTGGTATACCACATCGTTCCAATTCACCCTATTCCTTGCACACCTTTCACCCTCCTGCATGTTTAGGTAAGATTAAGAAGAGGACTAAGCCTTAGAGGGAGTATCCTCACTTGTCCCCCTTATTTGTTCCTTTTTTTGGAAAAGTAAAATAAAAATGTGAGTGGAGGATTTCCAGCCCCCCGCTCCTTTCCCTTTTAGTTACCTTCTACAACACACAGAGAATATGTGGGAAGTATTCTTTCTTCCCTTTCCCCAGGGATAGTATGTATTATTAATTTCTCTGATGTCTGTTCCCTCTGGGAATTCCAATCAAGGGGGTGGCCAAGGTAAAAGTTTCCACCTATCCCTGTCCCCACATGCCTTCCTCGCATTCTGTGTCCATGTTTTGGCAAAATAGATCAGGGTTGGGAGGACTATGCTGTCCCTTAATCCTCTCTTCACATTAACACTTACATCTCTACCCTTCATTATCCTATTAAGGGACCCAGTGACTTGTACTCTTTTCTGCTCTGACCCTTATCACTCCTCTTAAATCTTTCAGTGATATAATCATATGCTTTATCATACTTTAAGATTAACATTTAGATAATGAAAAGTTTACCATAGGTTGTTAGTACTGTAAATTCAGATATCGTTAAAAGTTACTTGTATATGACATTTTATGGCAAGACTGTGTACACTTGATCCACCACCATTAAATGGAAATTACTTATAGTAAAATTTTGTCTGACAGTTTGTTATGTACAACATCCTGTGTGCAGAACTTCAAGTACATATGTATCTTTGTAGATCTTTCTTTTCTTTCTTTCATACTATTCGCCATTTCCCGCATCAGCGAGGTAGCGTTAAGAACAGAGGACTGGGCCTTTGAGGGTAATCCTCACCTGGCCCCCTTCTCTGTTCCTTCTTTTGGAAAATAAAAAAAAAAACGAGAGGGGAGGATTTCCAGCCCCCCACTCCCTCCCCTTTTAGTCGCCTTCTACGACACGCAGGGAATTTTTGTGTACACCTTTTTGCCTTAAGCATGGTAGCATCAGGAGCAGATAAGTGAACTTTTATGACTAAATCATTGTTAATTTTCTCCCTATGATCATACCTTTAGAAAATTCTGATAAAGGAAGGGAGGAATTTTAGCTCCTGCTTCTGCTCCTTTCAGTCACCTTTTACAATATGTAGGAGATAAATGACTAGAATTTTTTCCTTCCCTGTGCTGGCCCCAAGGGAATCAGTTACACTAGACTTAGGGAACCTCTGATCCAAGGAGAAAGAGAAAGAGAGCTACTTTTATGTTAATCAAGCTGCAAGCTACCCATATGGTATATTTAATAATGCTTTGATAATTTGTTTACTGAACTAATACATTGATGTGTCTGTGCTCAGATTTTTACACAATATCATAGACACTCCACTTTTTAGATAACTCTTTATTTAACTCTGAATACATTGCTGCATTTTTTCGTGTTGCAGACTTAATGTTCCTGTACTAGGTGATATTCTAGGAGCGCCACCTACTGCAGAACTTGAACCACTTGAGGAGGGCTCACTTGTACAAACAGATGAAGCAGACATGGGCATGTCATATGATGAACTGTCCACATATGGAAAGCTTCGAAAAGTTGAATGTTGTGGTCCATACTCCATGTTTGGCAAGCTAGTTCATCTTTGGTCTGATCAATGTGCACCTAAAGAGGTTTGTCAAGTCTTACACTCAATATCTTATCTAATCATTTGTTACTGTAATCATCATTATCAAGGGTTTCTTCAGTAACTTGATTGTAAGAAAATCTCTTAGAGGTGAACTGAGTTAATTGTGGCTTTAAGCTGCCTTCCAGTTTGTTTTATACCCTTCAGAAAGGGTAAGGTTCTCCATAACAAAAGACGATGATTACCACCTCTCATGCTAGATTGTCTATCAGTTGTTAATGATATACAGTGATCACAAAATTGGAATCAGCCACAAATCTTTGAAAAGAGTTAAATGCACAGGGGCCTCCTTCTGTATATAGGAGCTAGAAGTAGACAGAATACAGTGAACATAAGATTGTCATCAGCTACAAAGTTTCGAAAAGAGTTAAGTGCACTGGGGCCTCCTTCTGTATATTGGAGCTAGAAGTAGACAGAGGTTTTCCCCATTGAGCAACATTGTACCTAGAATTGCACTGATTATCTACTGTTAGAGATTTCTGACTATCTGACAATTGATGTGACTCAGAAGTTTGATAAAATAACTGGCACTAGGGTTTTTAGTAGAGTATTATCAATATCCAAGCTAAGGACCTCTTTTATGCAACTGTATATGGGAGCAGGTAAGATGGGGTCTTTTTGGGTCAGAAAGTCCTCGATGATGTTGTAATTACCTGTTTGTAGAGGGAGGGATTTTTACACTTATGTGGCCCAATCTCTTGAACATGTGTTGCTATTATATAATTTTTTTTTGATTTATGTATGGTGTCTTTATTAACCATGTTTTAATTCATTTTATCCCTTTCATTCAGCACAGTTGTACTGTAAAGCTGCTACCTTGCATCTTTTTTAACAAGTGTATTACTTAAGTTCATATTATAACTTCTGGTTGTTCTGTTTCTATGTCTCTTGAAATATTGTTCACTGCTTTCATTATTGAAATGTTTTAAAAACCACAAGGTTGTGATCAAGTCATCCCAACTCTTCTCTCTTCCCGAGTGGGCAAATTTAAAGCCTCTTGCCTTTCCCTGTAGCTCAGCTCTCTTAATTGTGGCACCATCTTTGTTGCCTTTCACTGGACCTTTTTTAGTTCTTTTCGCTTCTTTAGATTTGGTGACCACAATTGAGAAGCTCATTCTTGTTTTGCCCTTAAGTATGATAAGAACAGCTTGCTGAAATTTTCCTTATCCATAAACTTTAATGCCATCATAATATCAAAATGTAATAATATCAGACAGTTGGTCTTCATGACTTTTCTCTTAAGGTGGGTCTCTGGTAACAAATTAGGGACAAATGTCAACTCCTAATCTTTTTCGCACAGATTCCTGTGGTTTGTTTCATACTAGATAATAATCCCATCAAGGCCATCATTCGTTGTGACCCATCCTCATTACTTTATATGACCTTTGCATTACCTTTAAACATATTCATGTAGGAATCCCTACCTTCAGACATACGATTAACGTAGATTCAGAACAGAACTCTGTGGCACTCTGTGGATTGCTGGTGATTTTGACCTTTTCCGACATGTCATTTGCTCCCCTCCTGTTAGATAATCTGCCTATCAAAGGAATATCCCCCTTATCCCTGCATGGTGATCTATTCTCTCAATCAGCTTCTCATTTGTCAAATTCTTTCTGACAGTCCATGTACAGACAGACCTCCCAGCCTTCCTTTTTGTTGAAGTCAGAGCTCACTTTCTTATATGACCTCTTTTCCCTAAAACCATGCTGTCGTTTACTTAGGCAATTTCTCCTTGTTAGAAAGTCATCCATTTGCTTTCTGATTACCTTTTTCAGAAACTTACAAAAGACACTCATCAGTGAAACCAGTCCATAGTGTAGGCAGATATGACATTTACCCTTTTCCACTCCCTTGGCACTTTGTCTCTCTCCAGTGACATCTTGAACATTATTTCAAGAGGCTTGTATTGCATATCTGCACACATCTCCAGTACTTATGGTAAAATTTCATCAGGACCTTAGGCTTTGTATGAATCAGGATCTTGGGTCTTGTATGAATCAGGACCCTGGGCCTTGTATAAATCAGGACCTTCTAGTATTCTGGTAAAGTCTTTTATAGATATATCAGTGTTTTTTAAAACCTCCTCCCCATTCCATATCACTTGTGTTGGGGTTACTGTGTCTTCTATGTGAAAAGACTTATGAACTTTTCATTCAGTTCATCACATGTCCTTACATTGTCCTCTGCTACTCTTCTCTCCAAACACCTTGGCCTGATTAGCTACTCCTTAATTTACAACTGACTCTTGATGAATTTTTGGAAAAGATTTGAATATCTACTGCCTTGTTCATAATATTGTTTTCAAATTTTCTTTGTTCCTCCTTTCTTATCTTCCTATACTCACTGCTAACTCACTCATACCTTACAAATGCTGGTTGACTGGAGTGCTGTTTATATCTTCACCTTGGCTTATGTCAAAGCTCCTTTTCTTTTCGATATCTTTTGGGAAACAGGTCTTTCCTCTCTTATACCATTCCATCTGTATTAAAGTTGAGAGCTACACTTGTTCCTATTCCTTCATTGTAAACTTCGCAGACCCTATTGCCACAATGTGTTACCATTAAGATTGTTGAGATTTGTGTAGTTTTCACAAATATACCTCTTTAGGTCATGTCTCACCTATGCTTTTTTAGTATCCTTATTTGCCACACAGTCAAACTTCAGCTTTAAGTAATCACTTTTTCCAGTTGGTGCATCATTTATAATACTCTCAATAGCCATGCTAATATCGCGAAGATAAGATCTAGCTATGATGAAGTGTCAGTTCCCCTCATCGTAGAGTGCTCACTGACATGTTGATATGGGAAAAATATCCATAAACACTCAAAACTTATGTCTCCATAACTTCCTATCACCATGAGAATCCTGATCTGTCTCTTGACAGTTTGAATCCCCCATTAACTGAACTTTACCATCTGCTGAAAATGATATAACCTCACTGAAGGTGATTTTTCAATTGGAATATTACCTAATGAAAGCATTGTCTTCCAACCCTGGCATGTGATTGATAATTATGCTTTGTAGACCACATGCTAAATGTTATTCTACTTGCTTTTAATCATGATCATGTGAAAGTGTAGGGACTAGCCACACAAGGACTGACCATTTTGATAACTCCTTCTTCCTTTGAACATTGACACTGTGGGACTCATACCCTTCTTTTGTCTTCCCCTCTTCCTATAACTTTTCAGCATTTGAGTCAGGTTTTCAAGTGCCTGAGGAGTTCTGATAAACCTTTTATCCATTCTTGTATGCTTTACTCCTTTTACACATGATCGCCATGAGTAGGGCAGCAGTAATAAGCTTTATTGCTTTGGGTAATCTGGCTGAGCCAGAGAAGCTAAGTTCAGTAAGATACATATATTTGTGGCTGCCTGCTGACTTTTTTTGTCGCAGTGAGAAATAAATATACCTTTTGGAATTCTTTTGTTTTCATATCAAATGT
Organism: Panulirus ornatus; assembly: GCF_036320965.1. Classification (NCBI taxonomy): domain Eukaryota; kingdom Metazoa; phylum Arthropoda; class Malacostraca; order Decapoda; family Palinuridae; genus Panulirus; species Panulirus ornatus. The sequence goes on from NC_092242.1 coordinate 63,635,622, forward strand.
GCTGCATGAGGATTGCAGTCATGTGGTATGGTGTGCCATAAAGCATGTTATTTTCAGGCTAATTTGTTCACATGTATAATTTTAACCTAGTTATTGTGATACTCAAGATTGGCTCTTATTGAAAGTGTCTGTTTTTCAGGTTGCAGAGAAAGTTAAGCTGTTCTTCCGTTGTTACAGTGTTAACCGCCACAAGATGACTGTTTTGACTCCAGCATACCATGCCGAGACATATTCACCTGATGATCATCGCTTTGACCACCGACAGTTCCTGTACAACTATCGCTGGGTGTGGCAGTTTAAAGCTATAGATAAAGCAGTGAGTAAAAAAATAAATGTCATTATTTTCTTGTATATAAACTTTCATCTTTCTGTCTGGATTCTGCTTGTTTATACTTTGAGTGAAAAGTCACCTTTGGTTCGGTTGTATCATCATAAGTGTATGAGAAGTACACTTTCATTGAGTTTCATCTCATTCCAGTGGAATTCATAATTTTTGCAGATGATAAAAGTACTGCTTCGAATTTACAAGAGTCCTTTAAAAGGGGTCCTGTGGTTATAGAAACAGATACGTAAAGCACTCAAATGCTTTGATTTTTTTACTGATGATAGTGCTGTTGTGGCTGAGGCATTTACAGGGGGTACCTAACTTAAGAGTGTCTGACCTATGAACACCCGCACTTATGATTGGACAATTACTCATACGTATGAACTGCCAAACTGCATGTTTTTTCAGTAAATTTTGCTTAACTTGATGTTCTGTCAACTATATTTACTTTGGAATACAATATCTAAAACATTATTACACTCAGGTATAGGTAGTTTCTCTGACTTCATGCATTTCTTAATATGTTCCAGCTTATGAACAAATTGACTGACAAACAGGTTCCAGTAACCAAACCCATTCATAACCTGGGGACCCCTCTAGTTATATGTAAAAAAAAGATTTTTATTCTTGTTGCATCCTTTTTTGGAGAAATTTTTTTTTCTATATACTTTTTTCTGAAAGAATTGTTATTTGTGGTATTCTTTTCCTGGCTGCAAATCCTTTATGTTAGGCTTCATGCTCATTGCAACTTTAATTTGGGGATTTCTTTTTTATATTCATTTGCCCTTCTTAGATCAGTAAGGCAGCATCAGGAGCAGATGATCAGTTTCCTCATTTGCACACATCCAGTCTCTTGCTGTCATGTATGGTATACTGAAACCAGAGCCCAGAGTCTTCCATCCTCATTTGCACACATCCAGTCTCTTGCTGTCATGTATGGTATACTGAAACCAGAGCCCAGAGTCTTCCATCCACATCTAAACTCTCCCTTTTCTTGTTCCTTCCACTTCTGACATGTATACTCTTTGTCAACCTTTCCTCACTCATTTTCTCCATATGTCCAAACCACTTAAGCACACCCCATTCAGCTCTCTCAAAAATTCATCGGTAGTCCTTTATGAAGTAACACTAGATCCAAAAAATGTCTCAGCTCAGAAAATTTTTGGAGGTTGCATTACTGAAGGTGGAGGTCGTTAGTGCAGTAGCCTCATAATGATTTTTCCCACAACTTTTGGCAGAGTGAAAGGTGAAAAAGATGGATTTTCTATGGATGCTATGTGATAGTTAAACAACTGATTTTAAGGAACAAATATCTCACGTTTTACTTTTATGTACTCAAAACCCTTTAACATAAATGATGTATTACTCCAAAGGTGGAAAAGTTAGATTGTGGAAGGGATGGAGATCAAGTTGAACGAAGTGGGTCTACATGTTCCAATAAAGGCAGTCGGTCGTCTTCCTTCACACGGCCTTCATCGCGGTCATCCAACAACTCACTCACTGGATTTACTGGTAAGACATGATTAGTTACTGATTCTTGCATTCTGCATTTCATATTTTTGAAAAAAAATGTAACAAGATCCATAATATGCTGTAAACACTGAGTTAGACAATGGAAATTTAGGTGTTATGGATTATGGACAAATAAAAGAATGCAAACAGTGCTTTATTATTTTTCTCTTCTCAATTGCCTCGTCAGTGTTAACAAGTGGTGTCACGAACAAAACAACAACAACATCAACAACAAAATAGCCTCATTTGCACACATCCTCTCACTGATTGCCATGTTCAATGTATCTACTAACTACAGCCAACCCCCACAGACTACTCCAGGCTTACCATGACTGCTTTATATACCTTGGTTCAACCTACTGACAATATGGCGTCTTTCCCACACACTCCACATCAGTCCAGTTAATTCTGGCACATGCATGCTTCTCACTCTCTTGAATGTTTAGGCCTGATACCTGAAAGCCACATTCTCTCCATCCTTCCATCTACTTCTTGGTCGTCTTGTCCTCCTTCCTCTCTTCATTTCTAGTATGCAGATCTTATTAATATTTCTTTACACATTCTGTCCATATGTCTAAACCAGTTTAGCATACCCTGTTCAACTTTATGTATCAGACTGCACTTACTTCCTCACCATACCAAGGCTATCCAAAAAGATTTACCAGAGCCCACCAAGAAAGATGGTAGGATATTTAATGTACAAAACAAAATGACACATTTCATTGGTATAAGCACAGGAATATTCCAAAGGAGCTTTGATAAATAGATAAAAAAATTTCAGATGAGCTCAAGATTGATAATAATTTTACAATGAATTTGGCTGCAGAGAAAAACAGTATTGGTAATTAAGCAAGATAAGTGGTGAGTGCTTTGCATAATGGTGTGCTGCATTATAGCTTTGCATAATGGTAGAGTCTCTGAATACTTAATTGTAAGTATGTAGGTACCGCATCATTCCACTTCAAACTAACCTACTTCACACCTTATATAGTCCTCATGCACTCTGAATGCAGCCCATCCACCCATCTCCTTTCTTGTGAATACTTTTGATCCTACAATGCTCTTAGGACTTCTGTCCCTTCATACATACTCATCTTTGCCTAGACAAACACTCGCCATCTTCTTCCACACACCCCTTAATATACCCAGGACTTAGCTCTCCCTTCCATTTAAAAAACTCATTTCATAGTTTATTTTTCTATCTGCTGCAACAGCCACACCCAGGTACCATATCTGAAGCACTCCATGTATGCCAGGTCTTCTTCATTCAGACTTACATGCAAACCATGTTGGTTCAACCACGTACTGACCTCAGAATCTTATTTTTTTCACCATTACTCACAACTTTTTCCTTTTACATTTTTCTGAACTCTTTCCATAGCTTTTGGAGTTTATGTCCAATCTTCCACCAGAGGTGTATCATTTGCAAATATGAAGTGATTCTCTTCCCATGCTTCCCCACCCTCAGCATACCATAGACCTACCTCTTACCTTAAGACCTTTACATTACCTCCCTCACCACCTTGTTCATAACAAATTAGAGAACCAATTTAATTTTCATTTTTATTATATTTCATTTAGTATGAATAAAATTCAAGTTGTATTGAAAAATTCATGTCTTGTACAGCCATCATTGTATACATTAAATATGCCTATGACGATGGATTTTTAGGAAATAGAATCATGTCCAATGTGAGCATCATTGAAATACCTTTACTACTCATAGGTAGTGAGTCTCATCGTCGAGGAGTAGAAGTAGCACCTGGACCTGTCATTCAAGATGCACACAGTGAACAAGACTGCACAAATGAAAGTAAACATATTGCATTGAACATGATAGTGCCACACTACCAAGATCAGAAAATGGAAAGTAGTAAAAGTTCATCCTCTCATCTTGGACCTGCTAGTGAGGAAGACCGAAAACGCCGTGGATCAACATCAATCTTTGTTAATGCTCTTGGACACAGTGCTCAGAAAGCAAGTCGTTGTGGGGATTCAGCTTCTTCTACCATTCAGTACCTTAATAACAACATACAAATGTAAAGAGTTTTTTAGTAGATAATAACATTTTAGATTTTTTTTTTCATATGTAATTGCTTTTTCCAACTTTGTATAGGAAACATCAGGAATGTGATAATACTGGCCTCACTTACACATCTCCACTCTCCAGCTGTCAAGTATGATTTACTGAAACCAGCACTTACCATCCACAACCAGGTCTTTTAGATTGCTTCATATGCTCTGGATCAGTCCATTACCATCTTGTTGATCCTATATTTCACATGAATCCAGTTCATTCTATCCTATGCATGCCTTTCATTTTCCTGAATGTTTAGGCCCCAGTACCCCAAAGCCTCCTTCAGTCATTCCTTTCATCTCCTTCTAGGTCTCCCTATTCCCATTTGTTTCATCTACTTTTAATATTAAGATCCTCTTAGTCAGTCTTTCTTTGCTCATCTTTGTTATATATATATATATATATATATATATATATTTTTTTTTTTTTTTTTCATACTATCCGCCATTTCCCGCGACAGCGAGGTAGCGTTAAGAACAGAGGACTGGGCCTTTGAGGAAATATCCTCACCTGGCCCTCTTCTCTGTTCCTTCTTTTGGAAAATTAAAAAAAAAGAAAAAAAAAACGAGAGGGGAGGATTTCCAGCCCCCCGCTCCCTTCCCTTTTAGTCGCCTCCTACGACACGCAGGGAATACGTGGGAATATTCCCTGGGGATAGGGGAGAAAGAATACTTCCCACGTATTCCCTGCGTGTCATAGAAGGCGACTAAAAGGGAAGGGAGCGGGGGGCTGGAAATCCTCCCCTCTCGTTTTTTTTTTTTTTATTTTCCAAAAGAAGGAACAGAGAAGAGGTCCAGGTGAGGATATTCCCTCAAAGGCCCAGTCCTCTGTTCTTAACGCTACCTCGCTATCGCGGGAAATAGCGAATAGTATGACAAAAAAAAAATGCTTAATATAATGCCTTTATTGATTTATATATATACATTATTAGTTTTGTTATTCTTACCAAAGTTATAATATGTTTAGGCCTGTATAATCGTAATATATTAGGCCGGTGGTACGAGAATGGCAGAAATAAGCCACCTGAGCTAGAGTTTGTGTGTGGCTTCCCTTTCTCCCATTAGATCACAGAAGATATTACAGTCCTCCTAAGTTCATACCATTTCTGCATATCCCAATCAGCTCTCAATCAGACTGCTCTTACTGTCACTCTTCTCTCCTATACTTTTATTCCTTATGTGAACAACCAGCCGTACAACAAATATTCTTCAGCATTACATTTTCAACATATCCACCCTCTCCCTTTATTTTACATTCAAGACCCAAGACACATCCATACTACACTTAAGACTAATGTACCTAAAATATACCCATCTTTGTCTTAACATGCACCCATCCTCCATCTTTTGATTCTTTTCAGCTCCCATAGTTCTATCTGCTGCCATGTCCATTCTTAGGTACTTTAAAGCATTCCACTTCCTTCATGTCCTCACTATTTAGTTATATACAGATTCCCTCATGCACCTCTTACCTTACTTTTGTTTACATTTACTCCAAACTTTTTCTTTCACACACTCTCCCAAACTCTACTGCCAGCTTCTAAAGATTCTATCTGGTCTTCCATCACATCCATGTCATCATCAAACTGCAGCTGATTCATCTTCCATACTTTATTATGTGAAACACACCCTAGACCTGCACCTCAGTCTAAGATTCTTACATTCACCTCCCTCATCACCTTGTCTGTAAACAGATTAATCAGTCTTGATGACATTATACATCTTTGCTGCACACCCACCTTCACCTTCACACTTACCTTCCCCTCTTCTTACTTGTACAGATGTCTTCACAGTTCTTCACTGCTTTTCATAACTTTAGAATTTTAAGAGTTACAATATTTTAATGATGACATGATTAATTAATCTGGGGCACTTGACAGGACTATAAAAAGACATTTGCAACATTATACTTATAGAGGTTGTGTCTCTTTTAATTTGGTTTGGGTTTGTGGAAACATGATGGTAATAAAAAAAATAACAGCAGTCTTTTTGTTGTAAAGTTACACTTCAATAATCATTTTGATGTAATACTGAATTTATAGAATTCATTGTATTGAGCCATTGTATTCAATTCCAGAAGTGAGCCATGCAGCCAACCAGGTTCATTTAGGTAATAGCTTGTATGGTTCTACAGTTTGTAGCATGTTTTGCATATAAGCCTCTGAATTTAAGTATCCAGCAATTGTGATTTATTGCCAAGCTCAAATAAGCTATTAGTAAACAATAACTTAGTCAAAACCTCCTGTGTATTTTTTTTTTCTTTTTTTTTTTCAAACTATTCGCCATTTCCCGCATCAGCGAGGTAGCGTTAAGAACAGAGAACTGGGCCACTGAGGGAATATCCTCACCCCAGTGGCCCCCTTCTCTGTTCCTTCTTTTGGAAAATTAAAAAAAATTGAGAGGGGAGGATTTCCAGCCCCCCGCTCCCTCCCCTTTTAGTCGCCTTCTACGACACGCAGGGAATACGTGGGAAGTATTCTTTCTCCCCTATCCCCAGGGATTTTTTTACATATGCTTATTTATAAGTTTTTTGTACTGCTTTTATGAAAGTGATCATAATTATTTAAGTGAATACTTTATTGGTATGACTGCATTATAAAACTTCATTGTGTAATTATTTTTCATATGTTTCATCAGTTCTGCCTTGACAGTTTATGCTGATTAATGATATTCAACAAATGTTTATGCACAGTGTATACACTTGTAGCTACTGCTCATGAGGGTAAGATGTATATACGTATATATGTATATATATGCATAAAGTTGTTTGCCTCTTTGTGTTCTTATGGGTGCATATCGCTTCAAAGTCAGAGTGAGCTTTACAGAAATAATCTAATTGCCCACATCTGCCTCTGTTTCCACTTCATTAAAGTTTTGAGTAATTCCTTCAATTTATTTGACCAGCTAGGCTGTAATCATTGTTTACTATATTCATTTAATGCCATTAGGTATTTTTCTGTTTTAGGAGTTACTGTAAGCAGTTATTTATTGTGTAAGTCTATGGGTGTATGATGAACACATGAACGAAGAAAACTTGAAATGTGGTCTTTGAATTGGCCAAAATCTTTTTTTCAAAAGTATGCATAGACTTTAATTCACTCCATCATACTAGGCAGAATAATGCATGTCCTTTTAATTGCATGAAATTAACAGGTTGACATTATTTAAGATGGTAGTGGGAAAGCAGTTAAATGTTGAGAAATGCATGGCACTGTTAGAAAATTTGAGATCCATGGTGAATTGGAGCAGTATTCATCTCCTTTTTTTTTTTCTACAGAACTTACAAGAGCCCCATTCACATGTGTACAGTTTACCTTTGCAACCCAAAATTCATAGGGACTAAGGTGGAATTTGCACTTTGATAGGAAATGCATATTAAATCAATACATGTTGAGTATCCCTTATCCGAAATACCTGTGACCAGAAGTGTTTCGGATTTTGGAATATTTGCATATACATAATGAGATATATCTTTAGGATGGGACCCAAGTCTTAACACAAAATCCATTTATGTTTCATATACACCATATACACATGCTCTGAAGGTACTTTATAATATTTTCAATAATTTTGCACATAACACAAAGTTTGTATAACACTGAACACCAGAGAGCAGAGCTGTCATAACCTCAGCTGCCCATGTGGACAATCTGTGGTTGTTTGACATCACTTTCATTCCTGACTGAATTTACATGCTATGGATAAGCAATCATTTTTTACTTATTCACACATAAGTACTTAACAGTCAAATGAATATGGAATGCCACTGATACAGTAGAAAATAATGAGTTAAGGTGTGGAATTTTCTACTTGCAACATCATGTTGCAGCTCAAAATGTTACGGATTTTGAAGCAGTTTGGATTTTTGGATTGGGGATGCTCAACCTGTAATGAAAAGACAAAGATATATATAAAACATGGTAAATGATGTGACACTACAATAGTTTAGAAAGAAATGTCCCGTGGTTTTGACAGCAATTCATGGGAAGTACAGGCTGTGACACCATTACTGCATGGTCTTTATTGATATAGTTTGATAAATCATATAGTTTAGGTAATGTATTAATTGTGTAGAAATAAAAAGGTAATCAAACTTTGTTTAATTGCTGATTCAAAAGAATGATAATGAAAACTTCAAGAACAAGGTCACTAACATTCCATTTATTTTATATTAGTCTGAAGTGTTGAAAAAAATATTAAAGGCCTGTCAAATTTCTAATGATTAGAATTTGATGTGTAGAACATGGTAAACATTAAAATGTTAGGATAAGTTAGAAAGGAATCTACTTTTATTTTCAACTGTGGTAACGAGAGTCTTGAGATGTGTGGGCTACAACATTTATTTATTTATTCATTATACTTTGTCGCTGTCTCCCTCTTTAGCGAGGTAGCGCTAGGAAACAGACGAAAGAATGGCCCAACCCACCCACGTACACATGTATATACATACACGTCCACACACAGCACATACACATATCTATACATCTCCGTATATATATATATATATATATATATATATATATATATATATATATATATATATATATATATACACAGACATATACATATATACACATGTACATAATTCATAATGTCTGCCCTTATTCATTTCCGTCGCCATCCCGCCACACATGAAATGACAGCCCCCTCCCCCCTCATGTGCGCGGGGTAACGCTAGGAAAAGACAACAAAGGCCACATTCGATCACACTCAGTCTCTAGCTGTCATGTATAATGCACCGAAACCACAGCTCCTTTTCCACATCCAGGCCCCAGGAAACTTGATCACCGTTTCCTGCTTTAGCGATATAGCGCCAGAAACATGAAGAAAGGCCACATCCGCACATCCACTTACTTGACTGGAGCAACACTCAGATGACTGTTTCTTGACATTTGACTGTTGATAGAAATGTAATAGGATCTAGCATTATTAAACACAGCTTTCATAATAATCTCAACATCAGTGTACGCATGCACAAATTAGATCCTTATCATTATCAAAAGAATTTTTAACATGTGCCAAAAGAATTTTTAACATGTACTAGTTTGTTTATGAGTTAATGATTGCAAATCCATTACTGACTCTTGCCTTTCTTGACGTACCGCTTGTCGTTTGATAACATCAGAGTTCAATATCCTCATTATTTCTGTATCTTTAAAGATGTAAATTATCAAAACCACACCCAAAATTTTCCAAAACCCACCCATCCATAGTACTCGTAAATGTGCTCAGTCTTTTAATATTCGATTGTAATCATTATGAAATCAATCTATTTCGTAACTAGTTCAATTATGATTTTGCAATCCCTTAATGTTATTTCTTTACTTTGTGACATCAATTATCTTAAATGTGTTATTAGATTCACATTGGAAGTGTATTTTTAATTTCCTTATGTGCTATCTTCGGTATGTAATATATATATTTGTATTTTGCGGCATGAATCCAGATCAAACAAAGCCCACAAATTTAGAAAATCGAACAAGGAATTATCGTTGATTTTGCCCGGCCGTCTGTGTCATCTGAGTTCAGATATTCATCTTGCGTTCAATAAATGCTAACATTAACTATCACAGTAACATTTTACTTGAAATGATATTGTACCCGTAAATTGTTTTTATCGAGGCAGAATATCAGATTATATTGAGGACCACATCAGAAATAAGTATATGTAATTATACTTCATATGTCGTCGTCGATGATCATAGAATGAATATTTCACCAAAAATAAACTGAACTCATTTGAGTGTCATTGAATAGGCTCGTTTCCTTCGTGCTATCTATTATTTACACCAACCTTATTGATTTATAGAAAACCATTAGGTACAAGAAGACTTTATTCATCAATTTTGACATTAACCGTAACAACAAGTATCATGGGGAGAAAATAAAATTGGTTTATTAGGAGCTATAAACTAGAAATTTACTCTGGTGAAAATAGCTTTGCTTTGGTTTGGATTCTGGTGTCATGACAATGGAGAAGTTGAGGAATCATTTTAGCAAAATACGCATTCCCAAGGGCGGGGACAGAGTTTACAAGGATGAATGCATGCTCTGCTATGACACCCCAGTAAGTGTGTGTCCTGCCATGAATGATTTATGCTGTAAGATGCTGACAATTGACATATATTTATAAGGTGTGTCAAGTGAAGGCCCTGGTCAGCACCAGTGATATAGAGAGTCGACCCGGTGAATTATATTTCTTGATTTCTAAGACGAAGTTTGGTGGAATTGTTGGCCGTGTTTGCCTCGTGACGGGCTTGTGGGTTAGTGTTGAGTGAGAAGAGTGGGATTAACCTGAACAGTTGACGGGAATCATACTTGCGTGACTCATCCTTGATGGAAACATTTGTACCTTTGTAATATGTTAGTATTCACTTAGCTGTTATCCTGAGAATCTGGTGTTTATAGTCTGTTATAAAGCTTATTGACGTTGTTTGATGGAGTTGATGGTAATATTCAAGTGTTTGAGTAATTTGATGGTGATATTCAACCTTAGTGTGCTTTGTATCAAACCTTTTCATATTATGGATGAAATTCGGTGCTTATGATGTTAATTTGTGTGTAACTAACTTTTAATTCTTCCTAATTATTGCTGGTAATTCTGCTCAGCTCATTGGTATTAGTTTTCAGTAATTATGAAATCATTCTGTTTTGTATGGAAGTCAAATACATTTTTGTACGCTTGTTTTCATTCTTTATGCTGTATCATCACTCATTTTGAAGATATGAGGACCACATAGGAATAAATGTTTGTGTATATTTAGTGTAATGTCTTCAGGGAATATGTTCATCTTGTATTATGCCAAAATAAACTTTGACTTATTCGCTCATCATATTAACTATGGAATGTGATAAATATTGAGATAGAATTGTATTAACGTGTGTATAACAGTGATTGGGATCATTGTTTGGTAAAAGTCAAGTTCAGCAATGCACTTATTTTTGAATACTTAGTTCTTTTTTTTGTGGTACTCATTATTGAATTTTTAGAATTGTGCATTAGAACTTGTGCATTAGAACTTGGATTCTCGTACCCTCCTGATAAAGATATGGTCCTGTACCTGTAGCCACGGCCAAAATATTCAGCTTTGGCTCTGTAGAATAGAAACCTAATCAACCCTATGGTTATTTGGACTACTAACCTTTTCCTGCTTGAGAGGAAACTCTCTGTTAGACCTTCCTAAGGTACAAAATTTTTAATCTTTATAGTGATCAGGATTTCTGTTGGGTATATAAGGGATTCAAACTGTGATTTGTAGAGGGTGTTTGAAATTGTGTAAGATGAACATGTATTAGAATTGTAGGTTATGTTCTTTTGTATTATTTGAATATATATGATATTGGAATTCCTACATCTTTTTACAGGAAAGTGAGACTGGATTGTATGTTTGTCTGAACACCTTTTATAGCTGGAGCAAGGAACATGTTGCACGATATTCACAACGAACAGGGAATTGCATCTTCTTGCACCTCAGGCGGAATAAGAAAGAGGTATGGATATGTTGTATTTATGTCTCGCACTGATAAGTTTAGGGATCATGAGATTGCTAGAAATATATTAAGTGTACCCAGTTATTGGGTATGCCATTTAACCTTCTGTTATATTTTTCATACAGATTATAATTTGTGAAGATTTAATTTATTGTACACTTCAGTTTCATACCCTCTCATACTGTCTCATTAAATGCCATGTGTAGTCGTATATTTCATATTTGATAGACTGTATATATTTGATATCATTGAGTATATATTCTTAATGGGAATACAGGAATAGTATAATTTTTCTGTGTGGTTGCTGGGTGTGGTGTGTATATGTGCGTATTGTTTGTATGCATGTATTTGTCTTGAGTCTAAGAGTATGTTTTGGCCACGTTGCATCTTCTTCCCAGGTCTTACCTCAAAAGTACTATATATTTACATAAAAATATCTATTTTGACATTTGATGATGTAAAGATGTAAAGCAAAGATTAATCTATTTTTAATATTTGTTTATTATTTTACAAGCCATATAATTTTCATCACTATACATAAGTGAGAAGAATTAAACATTGCATGATTATTTTGGACATATGAAACAAATAAACAATTTATCTGAGCTACATATTTTATTTATATAAGACATGACATATATACATGTAACTGACAATGATTAGAATGAAAAACAAAGTATATCAGTTATATAACCAATTATAGTTTAGACCTTCCTATTATTAGAAATAGAATTAACAACAAAGAATACTATTATGCTGAAGAACCTAAAAAGAAAATGTAAAACGATAAATATTTTATAGAAAAAATTAACAGACATTATCGGACTAAAAATCAAGTTATCGTACATTAACTGGTTCGATAATTATGGAAGTTAACTTCTTAAAATAGTCCGATAACAAAAATTAACTTTGATAATTATCTTTTATTAGATTATTGGTTTAGTGCCCAACTTTGTATATGATATTGTTGGAGCTACTATTCCTTCAACATATCCATTTTTGCTTTCTGAGAACTTTCTCTCTTTCCACACATTCATCACTCCCAGAACCTTTGCTCTTTCCCACATAAGGAGGGCAGTGTCAGAAACAAAGAAGCACAGCATTTACTCACATCCAATTTCAAACTGTCTTGCACATTGCACTGAAACCACAGCTCTAAACCCACAACTAGGCCCCACAGACCTTTCCATGGTTTCCCCAAGCCACTTCATGTTCCCTGGTTCAGTCCATTGACAGTAAGTTGTCCCCTCTAAAGCTTGTCATTTCCTGTTCATTCTGTCTCATGGACACTTTTCACCCTCCTGCATGTTTAGGCCTCCATCACTCAAAATCTTTTTCACTCCACCCTGCTATGATTTCAGGTCCCATATGAGATTGAGATAGCTGACTTGAAAAATGTGGCTGATGGATGTGAAAACATAGTCTTGAGTGGTCAGTTGTTGCTTTCTGACTCGTTACTCCACTCTTCACCATGCTCAGGATTTTTAAATACTCTAGACCATATATGGCACACTATTAGTAAATTCCCGGTGTCCCATGTCATATGTGGCACACCAACTGTCAGTTGTAAGGGGTTTTAAACTTTTTGGAGTATGTAACCCTATCAGTCTCTCATTAAATACCCCACAGGTCCCTATAAAGCTTTCATGGAATCCAAAGATTATGTATTGAAAATTCCTGCTGAGTGATAGCTTTGTTTTGATTCGTCTCATGAAAGTCTGCCACATTGTATCAGTTTACCACAACTTTTTTTTTTTTTCATTTTATGATAGCTGTGCCATATTTCAGCCTCATATCAGATGGACTATTTATCTTATCATTTGATCATATTGACTGTAAATTCATCTATTGACATGTTTAGAAAGATGGCATTATTAGGGTCTTTATTCTGTATATTATGAATTTATGTGCTGCTGTTGGATAGTTTGTAGTTATATTAACTAATGAGAAGCAAAACTATTTTATATCAATATTTTATCTACTAGCTTCCTCCAGAGAAGGAAATGGAGCCTGAGAAAAAAATTGCACGATTAGCTATTGGTGTAGAGGGCGGTTTCAACCCTGATGCAAACAAGAAGAGGTACGAATATGAGGAACACAACTCTTTGGTTATTCTGCCAGACTTTGATGTCATACCTCTTCCCAACCCCGACCTTCCAGAAATTGTAAGTCTGTTTGCTGTGATTCACAGTGTTTCAGTTTGTAGAAAGGACTTGATACTGTTTTATAGAATACTGTATAACATTACATTAGAATCTGATCATTAGCAGAGCATGGGTGAAAATGAAAAGTGTGATGAGTGAGTGTAACAGAGGGTTTAGAAATGAAAGGATGTGAAAATTGAGACCAAAAAGAAAATATATAAAGGCCTTTATAATTGGTTAAGTAGGAAGGGAAATGCTGAAGAAATGGGAATCAGTGGCACAAGAGCTCTTTCATTCAGTATATGCAAGAGCTTGGAAGGAGGGAAATGTTCTGATGCTGTGATGCTAGTGCTTATAAAAGGAAAAAGTGTATGGCTTAGTTTAAGAAATGGGGTTTTAATTTGCACAGTATAGGAAGTATGTTGAATGAACATACTATACCCATCCCTTACATTATGTGGGATGACTTTATGCAGATTCACTTATACTTCAAGGAACCTACTTCTACCAGTCCCTTGTCTAATGTGGTCAGAATTTACTACTATGTGGATGTGTGTGGTAGAAAATCCATCAAAGTATACCATTTTCCTCTTTGTGTTTATTGGTTTGGTATATCTGATTTCTCTTTGTGTGAGGTTTTCACAGAACATAACACCCCATAAAGTAAGGAATGGATGTATAGAGGGGTTGTGAAAATATGATGTCAAGTAATGTATGAATGTAGGTATTTTATGGGAGGACAAGATTGAGCAAATCATACATTCACAGTAAGAATATTAGTTTGGGTAGTAAAGTAAAATGAGATTCTCTTAATATCATTGCCATGTAGTCACTTGACTTTTACATTCCCTTGCCTGCATTACTGCTGTGTATTTAACCAAGGGTTAAGACTGATAAGAGAGTCAACGGTCATTTGCTCTCCTGGTATCACCTCATATAATCCCCTTTTCATACTTCACGCACATATAATCTCCTTCTCATACAGTACTCACTTTTGACGCATGGATAACCAGTATTTCACAGTATAGTTGATGTCCGAAGAATCTACCCAGAACAGTTACCTTGTGTTTATAAATTTGATACATTCCAGTAAGTAACTGCTATTAGCAGTGCTCAAAGCATTTTGCTCTGATAAAATTAGTTGTATTTTATCTTTACAGGTACAGCAGAGTGTGGCAGCAATTTTGAGAGCAGAATCTGCACTGCACTTAGCAGAGGTTGAGGCTGCGTCAGGTGCATGGGATGGGGAAGTGCGGCAGGTTTCCAAAAATGCTGATACTCTGAAGCAGCTTGATAATGGTGTTAAGGTACACTTGTTCAATTTAATCACACGAAATACTTCAGGTCTTCAAACTTATATCATCCAATCATAATTTCATGATTTCAGTTGTGTTTTACCCAAACATTAACTACCTGGACTTCTGTCATGATTCCTGTCCATCTGTACCACATGTAAAGTACGTTTTTTATGTACATTTGCTTCACCCTCCCTAGCAAGGTAGCATCAGGGACAGATGAACAGCGGCTTCATTTACTTTCATCCGCTCCCTAGTCATCTATATTGCACCGAAAACAGAGCTTACTTTCCAAGGCAAACCTCACAAACAAAATATATTCTGGTTTGGCCTCTTGATTGCACATCACCCCCCCCCCTCCATATACTACATTGGTCCAATTCGTTCATTTACATTCACATCTCTCACTTTCCAAAATGTTCAGACCCTAAAACCTAAAGCCTCTTTTACTCCATCTGCCTATTTCTTGACCTCCTTTTCCTCCTTCCTTCCTCCACTTCTGACATGTATATCATCTTAATCATCTATATATGTTTCATGTTTTTTTTTTCACTC